>NC_141778.1:31113835-31115550 GCF_054643075.1 Acanthaster planci | reverse complement strand
CTAAACTTTTAATTAAATTATCCGAATCTCTCTGACATTTGAGAATTTTGAAAAACTGCGAACTTTTTCCCCAGAAATTTTGTTGATGTGGGATCTAATTCTAGCGTTTTCCAGTTCATTAACTTCCAACTGTTTAAGTTTTTTATTGATGTCTGTCAACAATTTGAGAATTAGGAACATCCTTAGCGAGTTGTCTGTTCATGTCTTTTTGCAGCTTAGTTTAAATTTCTTACTGGCCTTGTATTTTAGCCTCAGCGTAGTACTTCAAAATGGCTTTTAATTTTGCCCTTTCCAATATCCCACCAGTCCAAATAAATTGTCAAAAGAATTTTTCTGCGTTTTCCAAAACTTCCAAAAGTTAGTCACATAGTCTACACAGGAATCATCACAGAGAATACCGTTATCACAAATCCATCTTCCTGGACCACGATCAGTGGTGCAGCAGTTAAAATTACATGCAAGAACCAGATGGTCGGATAAACCGTTTGAATTGACCTTAGCGTCACTCAAAAAATTATAATACTGACGCGAAATCAAAATATAGTCAATTCTACTGCTCTTTTTAAGACCCCTGTGAAAAAAGGTGAAGCCCTTGTCAGAAGGATATAAATTCCCCCAGACGTCAATGAGATCATTTTCAATAATCAAATTCTGAAACTCAGATTTGCTTTTATCGTTGTCAGAATGCAGATCGATTTGACAATTGAAATCTCCCGCTATAATCCATCTGTCATCTTGTTTGACGTATTTATAAAGATTACTAAAAAACTTTTGTCGCTCATTCATTTGATTAGGAGCATAAACACACAATATGTTGAAAGGAATAGTTTTCCACATAAAATCTCCCCCTACAATTCTCCCTTCGTTATCTTTATCCGGATTGTTTAGATTGAGACCTCTCTTTTCTGATGCCAAAATAACCACTCCCTTAGAAGAACTAGTGGCATGGCTGAATATTGCATCCCCCTCCCCACTCTTTCTTCCAAATGGACTCATCTGAAGCGACACTGTGAGTTTCTTGCAAACAAGCAATATCGAAGTTATCTTTCAGATAGTTGAAAATAATTTGCCTTTTCCCGTAATCCCTGAGACCGTTCACATTAAAAGTGGCCAATCTTAGCATCAGAAAAAGGAGGACAAGACGGGTCACGAATTTCTAGTTAAAAAAACCAACAGAGAAACAATACTTAAAGTGACTTTCCTCTTCCTCTCCCCTTCGTTAGGCTGTATGGTTCTTGATGTTCCTTGTTCTTGCGCTCCCAACTGGTTCTCTTTTTCCTCAATCTTTCAACTCCCCTTCTGGTGTACTTTACTTTTTCCTCAGTTTTGTCCACGGCGGTTACTTGGGTTGCACTAATGACTCGTGAACCAGCTTGACTAGAGTCCAGTGTTGATCCCTGGACCATCTCTAGTGCGATTTCCTCGTTAGGCTCAAAAGTCTCGGTATGGTTGTCTGGCTAGCAACTGGCGTGGAAAAGGATCCCTGGGTGGCCTCTACTCCAAACCCCGAGATTGTCTCCGGTATGGTTCCCCAAAAGGTCTCAGATGTGTTACCGTGGGAAGTCCCCAAAAGGACTGGCTGATTGACAGCTGATGCAGTTTGCAGACTGGCCTCTTCTGCGAGGATTGAGCTGGTTTCTTGAGCGGTTTCCTGAGTGGCGTTTCCTTGACTGTCCTCCGCTGTGACTCTCTGGTTCATCTCCTGACCGCTTCCC
>NC_141778.1:31081335-31108835 GCF_054643075.1 Acanthaster planci | reverse complement strand
ATGTATCTCCCAGTGGTACATGTACCTTGGTCACTTTGCCTTTGGAATCGTCCATTGACATACATGTATGTCATAGGAACGACAATGTCGGGTGCTATCCGCCAGACACCCTGGCCAAAAGAATTCGCTCATAACCTTATCACACGTTTTCCGTGCTCCTTGGTGTCCACCCAGGATGGTTTCGTGAGCTACTTTAATTACATTGACTCAGTATTTAATAGGAACTACAAGTTGATGACGCGCGTCTCCATGTGGGGGATTTGAACTTCCTATACAACACACCGTCAAGCCAGTAGAAAGTGGAAGTTGATCCGTATTTGTTGCATTTCTGATTCCCCTTCTCTGCAAGTTCTCGTTTATGGGCCAACGACGGATCATTAGCTAGTTCGCTCATAATTTCAGATTTCGAGATGTCTGGAATACTTTCAGGTACCTTATGTTTCCTTAATGGTCTATCCTGCGCAGCTAAGTTTCCTTAATGGTCTATCCTGCGCAGCTCGTTCTGCTCGCGTCATTACTGCACATGACATAGTATCAACGCTCCTGTGGTCTATCTCCAAATTGAGTGTTTGATGAGACACTGCATTGCCAGAGCAGGTCAGGATTATTCGGTGATCTGGCACCTGTTATGTTACCTAATATGATGTAGTACACTGGTTGTCTCATGCAAAGCACGTCAGTCCAGCCAATGAAATAGGGCTAGTCTAATTTAATTCTTGCGACTGGGGATACGCAAACAGTTCCATCGACAAGAATACACAACTTTTCGGCACCAGTGAGTTTTTCATCGGGAACAAGGTCAGGTTTTATGACTACTGAGCTACAGCCGCTGTCGCATAGAACTTTACATTTTATGTCATTAACCCAATCGGTCTGTGACTGGCAGCGTAGAACAATCCGAGTTTTTACACGCCTTGCTCATTACCGGGAGTCCGTATCCGCACATCAATGTGGCGTAACCGTCATGCGTACAACATCCACTGAGCGGGGTGAAATCATATATAAGCTACAGTTTCCGTTGCACTAGTTGAACCACTTTCTCTAGATTTTTCTGGCTTTCTGTGTGTTTTGCCCCATGTCACATTTAGCCTCAAAAAGGCCAGTAATTGCTGAAGCTGTCACCTTACAGCGACTTTCTCAATTTCTTTAAACTTACTGCAGCAGTTACGCGCTATGTGACCCAGTTTGCCACATACAAAACATGTACAGGATGATACATCTCGTGGTGTGTTGGCGTTGGTGATAGGTTTGAATGATTTGGCAAACGGCGCACTATGCGTCTGCTTCTGATCTACATACAGGAACCACCTACATGTATTTGAATATTGGCCGTACAGTTTGCTGTTCCCAATAAAGGGAGCAAAGCTGCCGTATGCATCTGTACACTGCGCTGCAAATTGGATCATTTCCATAACATTAGCCGATTTATGCTCTTAACCACTTCGGGCCGGGGCATTTTTCAACGTTGAGGATGCTGGGCCGGCATGACTATCATTTTTTCCGTTTTCAAAATCCTTCAACAATTCATCATTCCATTTAACAGTCGTTTATAGCCGCACGGAGTAATCTGTAGGCACTACTCTAAGTTGACAGGTGACCTTCATTGATGCCCGAATATTTCAGCCAGGCCTGCAGCCTCGTAAACAGAGCCCATATTGTGCGGTGTTATACAACTGTCTTTTGTTCACGAACCTGGCTCAGTGCACTGCTGACCTCTTTTCAATAGGGGCCAGATTAGCGTGCAGCGGTGCTGTGTGGCTCATCACTGCGGTGGTGGAGAGCTTTTGTCCCCGGTGGTAATCCGCTTGCTCTAAATACCCCAAACCCTGGTATACGGTTTCAAAATAACGCTGGATTATCACCACTTTTGAGAGTGAAAAATGCCGGTCATGCCCAGCAGCCTGGTCTTTTGTTCGGAGTACGGTCTTTTGTTACAGGGCCCTGTTTCCTTTGTCCGAGTTCGGAGACCCCGGCCACACATATACACCATACGGCTCCGATTTCGGAGTCCCCGGCTGGTACAGTGGTTATAGGAAAAGAGCTACATGTAAATGGTCACTGCAACAATTCATGAACTGTTCCCGCAAGAGTAAATCTTTGAGACCGTCATACCTGTATGTCTTAGGTACACATGTATTTTGGCCATAGCAACCCGACGCATCAGTAGGTTATCAAGACGGACTGCAAACTGTGGCGCACTTTCGTCTTTCTCAGATTTTGCCAACCGAAATTTCTCTCTAAAGGCATGCTCATTCAGGTGGAATTGCTTGAGTAACACCTCCTTGAGCATTTTGTATTTGGCTGATGACTCATCTGAACTTAGCCGAGAATACACATTGAGCGCTTTGCCTTTCAGGAGAGCACTTAGATTTTTGGCCCATGAGTTGGGGTTCCATTCTTGCATGGTTGTGTACCGTTCGAAGCATTAGAGGTACATGTATGCATCCAAATCGTCATGTGTCTCGTTAAATACTGGTAATTTTGGAGTGCAAGGTTGTATTTTGCCTTTGGATTGAGATTGTGCATTGCCGTCTTTGGAGCCGTCAGGAGATGTAGCCAATTCTTTCCTCTAAGCGCTTAAGTTCCAAGTTCCCCACACGTTTTTCTGTGGCACTTTGTTGCAATTTTGTGCTCAGTTTGGACAAACTTAATAACTCTGAGCCAGATAACCCACAACTTTCGCTAAATAAATGTAATCTCGGATCTGACCCTCCATCATGATACCAACTGTAATCAACAGGAAGATAACACATATACCATAGGGGGTTTGAATTGGGTACAATGCTCTCCCAAAATGCATTGGGAACTCTCTGACTAGTCTTGCACTGTAACTCAGCCCTCTGCCATGCATGTTACCTTAGGCCACCTCATGCAAAGAGAGATAAAATTAGATCGGTGAATTAAACATTACTGGACCGAGCCCACCCAGGAGAAAATTCCCATTGGGTCCCATTGAATGGGACCCAATGGGAACCCATTGGGTCCCATCTAATGGGACTCATGCAATGGGACCCAATGGGATTATCGTGGAATTTGGGACATATCCCATTGGGTCCCATTGACATATCCCATTGGGGTCCCATTGATATAACCCGTTGGGTCCCATTGACATATCCCATTGATATAACCCATTGGGTCCCATTGACATATCCCATTGATATAACCCGTTGGGTCCCATTGACATATCCCATTGATATAACCCATTGGGTCCCATTGACATATCCCATTGATATAACCCATTGGGTCCCATTGACATATCCCATTGATATAACCCATTGGGTCCCATTGACATATCCCATCGATATAACCCATAGGGTCCCATTGACATATCCCATGTGTCCCACTGAATAAAATCCCATTGGGTCCTATCGAATATTAAAAACCCCATTGAGTGATATCCCATTGGTCCCACTGGCTCACTGATAGAATCCCATTGGTAATGTATAGAACACTTGTGAAGCAGCGACACAAGACATACATGTATGTGATTAAATATTGTAATGAATATCTTGAAAACTAAGAGTTAATTGGTAATAAGTAGACTGACTTACAAATCTAAAGAATGTAAAAATTAAATCTTCATTGATGGTCAGTCCTTGATGCGGCAAGTAGCAGTGAAGTCCTCCTTACAAAGGTGGCATGTTTACAAAAATAAAATAGGAATTGGCTAAACCATGGCAAGATTTTAGTCAAGCAATTCTTTTCAACCTTGTTTCCCGTTGATGACTGAAAGAAATCTGGTCACTTTGAAAACTACAATTGGTTTACAGAAATGCAAAATGAATGTAGAAATGGCAAATTATCAAGACAGTTATGGTGTTTCTGATTGTTACAAGGAATTTAAACATTTAATAAATACATGCAATTAAACAATGGACTAAAATGGCAAGTTTTCCAGTCATTACTCAAGAATGATGTTTTCAATATCTAACTCTCACCTGTTTGCAATGATGTTTTCAAAATCTAATTTTCACCCGTTTGCAATGATGTTTTCAATATCTAATTTTCACCGGTTTGTAAAGATACATTGGCTTAAATAAATGCAATTAAATAAATGGCAAGTTCTAAAGAAGGTGATTCCTGTAAAATTACTTTCACAAACAAAAGCAATAACCACAGTGAATGCAAAAATATTGTCTTCTTAAATTATAAAATATGGGTTACAATGACACAAATTGAGTCTGGCAAAGAATGGGAATCAAGCAATATAAAACAAAGTAAAAATACTGTGCTTTTGTCGTTACAAAGGAAATAATAATACGTGGCCCGTTCTGTGAATGGAAACACATTAACATCTCACTTTAATACAACTCATCCATAAATCCTCCCAAGATTTCATAATATTGCAAACAAACTGACAGGGTAATTAGTCCATGCATGAGCCACAATTACATGTACACGTTTATTGAACATTGTGTGACAATGTGCCCTGACTTCCTATTAGGCAAAGTAAAAAAACATACATGTTTATCGTCCCCGCCCACTTCCTTTAAGGGGGCTGCCTCTTTCAAAAAAGTTTAAAAACCAAAAAAAAAAATCTTTTTCCAAAAATTTGGAGGAAAAGATGTAAGCCCCTGAAAAGCTGAGTCCAACTGGGCACATTTAATAAAGCTGGTGGTCATCTTGCAAAATATGGGGCTGGAGGACTAATAAAAAACACACAAAAAAAGGGGGCCTCCTCCTTCCTTTTCTCCACAGAGGGAGGAAGCTAAATATGTTTTTTAAAACTTTGCCTTACTGTTTGTATGTAAATCATCAGACCCCTTTCCTTAATTTTCTGAAAAGGGACTAATCTGACCTGCAACCAACTTTTCTGCTTAGTTGACTTAGGATCAAATTGTTTGAGACCGAGTTGACCTGAAACCATAACTTACACGGATCTTTGCTGTTTCCTTTTGAATGACTTCACATTCATCCTCAGAGGAAGAACTTTCCACACTTGTGTCCAACACCTTTGGGATTCTAACTCGGGAGGCTTCTTTCTTCTGTTCAAGTTCCTGTCGGGTAGCTGTTTTCACAAAATGTAGTACCACATCAAATTCAATGACACAGGCTAACTACATATAGCAATCATGACAGGCATTCAACATGTTTCTCCAGCAGTTAAGACAACAACTAAACTCAAGTTAGGGCCAACTCATAAGTTGGGGCCACTCCAATTAAATTTCATTGTCACAGTATAATGTGTTCAGACTTGGTTGGGAATTGAATTCGGAGTTGATCTGTTATGTGCAAAATGGGATAAATGTTTCAACCTGACGCCACTTTTGAAACCAGAAAAAAATACATTTCTGACTGTTGTCTTTCATACATTTATGTGTAGAGTCCACTTGCATGTGAGCACTATAGTATGAGAAGTTTGTGGGGAAAGTCTTTCATGGAGTCTGGTCAACTGAGTGCATTTTTAATGGGCAGCTGCTATCGTGGCATGTGTAACACATTGGCCTTTTTCTACATGTACATGTACATCGTTACATAGCACTGCAACTGCGTAAGCATACTAACTTTAGTGCGGATTTCATTTCCCTAAAAAAAAATCTCCCAATAAGCCTCAGATGAGGAAAGAAAGAGATTCCTGCTTTCAGTGCTTACACGATTAGTATCCAACAAAAAGAAATTCTGGTAGTGGTAGGGCCTCTAGGCCTTAAACTTGAAATTTAAAAAAAAGGTCCAAACGCCGATTAGAACTCTCACACCATGTGGGTTCGAAACGTCTTAGTCACTCGCCCACAACTTTTGCTCGGCAGTAGTTTGAATTTTAGAAATACATAAACTGTCATAATGAACAGTAACGTCATCGTGCTTGTGCAGTTCAGTGTCGTAATGATAGAATTTAGACATGTTAGAAATGGAAAGCATGTTCATGGTGTTATGACTGTCAGAACGACAGCCACGCACTAAGAGTTTAATGTGTGCACCCCGTATTGGATGTACATAGGCCTAAAAATACGAAATTGTGTTCCAACAAAATGAAAGACTTTCCCATAAACTCTACTCATACTCATGTTCACATGCAAGTGGACAAGGACAAGTTATGAGCCAAAAACGTGGGGTTTTTCCAGTTTAGAAAGTGGCATCATGTTGCTACACTTATCCTCCGACCCCCATAAAAATATTGAACTCCCCATGCGGGCGAGACGGAGGTAGGTTTAGCGCCGGGAGGTACATGTATATGCCACTCAAAAGTTTCTTATTCTTAACGTCAAATATTTTTACAACTGGTGTATCTATCTATTTATTGTAAAAATGACTGCAATTGAGCTATTTTTGCTGCAAGAGTCTTTTTAAATAAACCATTCATAAAACAGTGGGGCTACTTACCTCCAAGCATCAGTATCTGAGCCTTGTAGTACATGTACACGTCCTCGTCACTGCTGCTGCTATCAGCATGGCTTGCCACGTCACCACGCCACTGTACTAAATACGCTTTCGCTGAGTCAAAGTCCTTCGCTGCAGTTGGTCTGAAGTTCTTGATGTAATGTATAGGAACAATGTCCTTCTAGTTGTCCTTTAAGTACCTCACAAAGGCAAATTTTACGATCGAAGCCATATCTCTGACTGACTGATGTTACTGTTAGGGTTTTATATACTAGTTCTAGACAATTCAAAAGCTGCGCGTGTGTGCCACGTATGCATGACATGCGCTGGGAACGTGGTATGGTTCCTTGCCCTGTGAGCTGCCAGTGTCCAGCATGAGTCCGTTCTGGGAACCAGACTTAATGACGACCGCATCGTGACGATTCCTATATAACTAGGGTGCAGTGTCCCAATTCAAGGAAAATTCTCCGCCAGGCCAAGCCGCACAAAAAGTACCCCCCAGAGATTGTTTCGAAAAGAGGGGTCTGTTTGGGCCAAGAAATGGTGGGATTGTGTCAGTGTGGCCCAGGATCATCTCTGTAGATTCAGGGGCACCCATCTGGGGGCAAAGCAGACAAAAATGGGACTGATAATTAGTCAGAAGAGCCCGAGGAAGGTGAGGGATGTCATTTGAAAAATGGCCGCTGGGAGGGCTTGGCAACCTTCACTTTTTGGGGGGTGAGTTTGTTTTGGGCGGATAATTAAAAAATTCATTGGTTAACCTACTAAAAGTTGAAAATCAAATGAAATCTGAAGGACCACACAACACATTGTTTTTTATTTGAGAGGCCTCAGGGACTTCAGTTGCCTGCCATGGGGCTCCAAACTTGGTTGATTTTACATTATTTTCAATGGAGCTTGAATTGGTTCAGTGCAGCCACTATGTACATGTTGGTGCGATCGACCGCGCGCGCGATCGACTGTTGACCCTGACGAAAAAACGACGCTTACAAAGGCGTGCTAATTAATTTTCCCGTACGCTTATCGGCCAGTGAGGTTTCATTTTATTTTTTTTATTAACTGAAGTAATTTTTACGATTTTAAATATCAGTAAAATGAGTAATTGTAAGAAATTCCTGTTAAGTTGGGTTAATTAAAAAAAATATAGAATCTTATTACGTGTGATTCCACTATGCGGCGTCCATTTGAAATGTCTCAATAATCAAGAGAATCCATTAAGTCCCTTTAAATCAAGTACGGACCTAATAAAAACCATCTTTGGTGCAGTTGCGTCTCATTAAATGCAGTCAAGTCCGATTATCTTACATCAGAACATTTGAGTCAGTTCCCATATTACATGACTCAATGGAATGCAAGTCTAAAATTTCCCACTCTAACCAATTAAAACCTATTGGGTCCACGACTGTCTCCCATTGAAACCAATGGGATCCCACTCGGCCCCATTGTATTGATTTAAAACCTATTTGGGTGCCACTAACACATCAATGGGACTCAAAGGGACCCAACTGGAATGTAAACTCCACGACTGTCTCCCAATGAAACCAACTGGATCCCATTCAGCCCCATTGTATCCAATTAGAACCTACTGGGTGCCATTTAAATGAACAAAAAATGGACTCAACTGGAATGTAAAGTCCACATGAACATCTTTCATTGAAACAAATGGGATCCCATCTGGTCCCATTGTATCCAGTTGGAACAATTGGGTGACATTAAAATGACCAATGGGACTCAATGGGATTCAACTGGGGTGTAAAGTCTGTGTGAATATGTCCCATTGAAACTAATGGGGTCACATCCGGTCCCATTGTATCCAGTTGGAATCCAGTTGGAAACCAATGGGTGACATTAAAATGACCAATGGGACTCAATGGGATTCAACTGGAATGATAAGTCTGTGTGAGTAACTCCCATTGAAACGAATGGGATCCCATTCGGTCCTATTGTATCCACTTGAGTCCTATTGGGTCCCATTGAAAAATCCAATGGGAGTCAACTGGAATTTTCTCCTGGGCAGTCTAATATGGCTTTTGTAAAACCCGGGTTCGCATTCAAGACCTCCCCACCTAGTTTATGGCCTTTATAGTGGTAAACGACCCACGATATAATGGTTTCAATCAGTACACGGCCATGTGTGTCCACTTTTAGGTCTGATTTACGGCGGTGTGGTTTGTCTGCAGTAGGCACTGTATGTGTGGTTGCAGGGCGGCCTGGCTGCAGGCAGGAAAGTGTGGTAGTGAACATTTGTGTGAGTGATCAACGTACATGTATGTACAGTGACTAAATGTACACTGTACATGTAGCTTCACCTTGACGTCCTGTACATACTTACATGTGCATATGTACATGTACATGTACAAGCACATGTACTGTACATGTACCTGTACATGTGGGTACTTGTCATTGTGTGACCACTTGCATGAAATTCTGCAATAATTTATGGCCAATATTCAGCGCAATTTGGATGGTCAAGATGTAATATTTATTTTGTATTCGAAAACAACATTACTTCTTATAAGTTCAATTATTTTCCTTTCCTCGGCTGTTTCAAACACAAAGAGAAAATGGGCTCAATTCGACCACTTTTCCAATCATAACGGAATTGTCTGAGAGGATCAAAACTGGAACAAGAATACGCTCTTACATAAGTCTCCCCTGTTTCTCAACCCTAGTCATTTGTACGGTGGGGTAATTTACAGTACAGTGAAGCTCAACTTTATACGTAATACACTACTCAAAAGAATTTAAGGAACAAGAGAACAGAATGACACGCATGATTGCACCAACATTTTGAGTATATTGTTTGAGAACCGATTGACAACACCTGAATGATTTTCACATAACTTGAATGCCTCTTGTTCCGAAACGGTAGCCCATATAGACAATGACAAAAACATTCTGTTCTCTTGTTCCTCTTATTCTTTTGAGTAGTGTATTCAAAACCATGAAGAATTTACTGCAAACGCAAAAGTTGAGAAAATGCTTTGCTGACAACAGATATGCATGGAAGTTTGGTCGGCCCGGCTGGCCGGGCTGCTAAGGATTCAAAGCTGAGAAACCATCATGCAGGCTTGTGTTGTTCGTAACATAAATGCCAACATCATATCTTGTGCAAAATGTTACCGATGCCAGTGATCGACCCATGTTCTCAACTCAATGAAAGGTGGAACAGCGTCTCGTAATGCACCGCCTCACAAAAGATATCCATGCCGGTGTCAAGGTTGATCCGCTCTGTGCATTTGCTTGGTGAGGAACTTACACAAATATTTTACTGCAAAGTGACACAAAGACCCGATCTCATTAACTTCTGCCCTCAGTCCGAGACGCACTACATTTATACAGACTGAAATTTAAGTCTAATGGTCGATGTGAAACATCAAATATCTTCAGTAATCTTTCCTGGATGGACTCATAAACCTTTAAATTAATTTTCACCGCTCCTGCGAGCATTCACGGTATGCAAAAATGTCCAAAAATATTATTCCACAAAGACTGCATTTATCTGTTCACCCCATTAACCTGGACTTGGGATTACAAGTGTGGACATAGTAATTTTTGTATGCCCACGTTGCGTACCACCGTGAAACAATAACAAAGTCATTTATTCTTTTTTTTATTTCATTACATTTTCACCCACAACCTCCTAAATTTTTTTTAGAGTACCACGGCACGCCATAGTCACTTAAGTTACGCCAAAAATATAGGCTTCCTATATGCAGTTTCCCGGGGGAGGGGGGCTATTTCAAGTTTCCCGGATCTTGTTCCAGCTCGACTGAGAAAAAAATATAAGGAGAAATAAGGATTAGAGAACATAGGGACAGGCAAACATACGGACGCGGAAAAATTGAGACTGTGGGTAACATGGGGACCTTGCGAGTCGCAGCCTCCCATAAGCTGTGTCTGTGTTGATTGTATCAACTGTACTGACACTGTAAGATCAAATTTTACATGAGCCACTTAGATGAAATTTAAAGCTAGTGCATGACCCGCCCCCATTTGATGGAGGCGAGTGGCTGCCTTGCCCCCGATAGATGGAGGCGAGTTTATTCACAGTTGGGTTGTACAAGAAATGTAAAAGCGTGCGTTGACTATGCCCCTGTTTGATGGAGGCGACGGGCTGCCTCGCCCCCGATAGATGGAGGCGTGTTCATTCACAGTTGGGTTGTACAAGAAATGTAAAAGCGTGCGTTGACTATGCCCCCGTTTGATGGAGGCGAGTGGCTGCCTCGCCCCCGATAGATGGAGGCGAGTTCATTCACAGTTGGTTCGTACAAGAAATGTAAAAGCGTGCGTTGAGTATGCCCCTTTTTATCGTTACTGTTGTGATGTCCATCATTCTTAAAATGAACTGATTTTAATTCAAATTGGATGCTATTTCCAAATTGGGTATGTTGGTAAACAAATTTGATTTACGAATGAGGTGTTGTCATTCAAATTATAATAACTAGATACTCAAATAAAATACTTGGTATTGTCTGAATGCATTCAAACATGTACACAACTTTACTAACAAAATGGAGCGGGGAAAAGTCTGCAGGATTTAGTATATGTAATCTTGATTATCCCTAACAGTCCCAAATCCTCCAATTTCAATACTATTTTACATACATACTAGGGGGGTTAGGGTTACAACAGAAATATGTGCCAAAATTACTCCAAACTTTGTGATAGAGTCAGAGCTGGAAAAATGTTTTCACAAAACATGTGGGAGGCCTGGAATTCGACATGACTTTTTAGCGGATTAAATTAAATAAATAGCCAAAGTCTTCAGATGAATGACATAAAAGTAATAAATACCGTAAATAATTATGATGATCACCACACAACATGCTAAGCTACAGTGAACTCAAAGTTAAGGTGATACACACTTTCTGTCATTTTTGAGAATTTGTGTTTACTTAATTAACTGGGAAAACTATTTACATGTATCTCTAAAACCGCAAGGGTTTCATTTCCCATGAATATGAGGTTTTGTGTCAACCACAAAGGAGCATAAGAACGCCCAAACTAAAGAACTAACTTTACTCGATTTTGGGGAATTAAAGCATGTTGCATGTTCTGTATAGCGAGGAATGAAAACGCTGACACCGTGGGATTTTACCTTATTTGCTTTGTTACTTTCGCACTGTTGGTTGTCACTAGTAAATGTATAGAATAGAACATGATCGCATGCCTTTATTGCTTTGTCAATGTCAAAACACTAACAGTTCATCTCCTGATTGATTCATGAATATGGCAAGGGAAAGAACTTCCATGGACTTGCGCGCTCGTTCCTTCCTCCTTGGTTATTATAGAACGAACAAAATACGATTGCTTTCCAGAATAAATAGTTTCAAACTTAACTAGAATTGACCTACAGGGGTAATAATGACACACGCATGAAACAGAAAGTAATATGCTGAAATACGAAAATAAAAGTATTTCTCCCATAATATCATTCACTGGTGCACCCTAATTATGAATGGATGAGGCAAGCAGACCACTGTGCCAGTGCCACTGATATAGAGATCATGCAGTGGCCAGTGCACATAAACCTATGCAACTTGGCACTGTCCGCTTTGGGGTCAGCTGATTGATACTCTCACTCCTGCGGTTTCTTTTCTTTTGGGATCACCTGAAAACGAAGAAAGCCACATTAGACTGGGCTCGGTCCAGTAATGGAAATGCAATTCATGTGAGCTCATTAACAGTACATACAACCATGTCTCATTCAGTGTGATTTGCAGCATTCTCTGTTTCCTCATTCTAGCCAAATTTATCATTAATTTTTTTTTTGAGCTCCAGACGGGCCCCCAAAATGTCACCAGGTCCCACAGAAAGAGAGTTTAGAGTTGCTGTACATACTTGAAATGAAAGACAAGAGAGCTATTCGGTAACGGTTCTTCAAGATATATTGCAACGTAATAGAAAAAAGACTTTTTACTGTACATGTATATACAAATAAATAAAATGAAAGGTTAGCAACTTAACTTGATGAAATCATGGAATCGTACATAAAACAAAGAGCGTAATTAAGCTCAAACTTAAACAGAAATGTGAACCAAATTAACTTAAAGACTTCAAGGCATTTGTTAAGTAAATAAAAAACTATCGGAAGCCAATCAATATCTCACAGAAAACTCAATCCAATCAATTCAAAATAATTCAAACAATGGATAGTTTCTTCGTTACTACTTCGATCACGTTAACAGCAAGCAAAATCAATATCAAATCAAATTCCGTACTCAAATAGCAAAATGATAAAGCAGCAAAGGAATCAAACTGAATGGCGAGTGGATGCAGGAAACGTGTACCAATATGACCTTTGAGAGCCCCAGGCAGCAGTGGATGTCCTGTATTATGATGTGTATGGCCTTAGTTTTGCACTGTACTCTATATAGGGACCAACTCAGCAACTCAACTCATATTGGTTTGCTGCTATTCTAGGTCTGTACCCTCCAAACAGGTTATCTTCAAATATGATGTTTGGGAACACATCTTGCAAATAGATTTGGCTTAGAATAAACATCAAATAGTGGCCAAAATACAATATTCCAATAAATGCGTATCTTACATCGACAATGACTAGCACAATGAACAAACTTTAAAGAATTGAACTTATGGTAATTCCGTCAAGGCATTTGGCTCTACGTGTAGCTTCAGGCATAACTTCCAAGAAGACTGGTCAGAGATGTCATCACAGTAGAAAAATAACTTGTGGTGCAATCTAGTTGGGTGTCTCTTGTGACTACCCTTTTACTTGTAACCTGCGGTGGCAGATTCTACACACCTGTTGGCTACGGTGGTAACATAACCCAACCCAACGCTCCTCAACCTGTCTCTGCACCCATTTTCCTCATACACCTCCCATTCTCAGGGCTTCAAAATCCAACTGCCCCAAACAAAGTGATCCTGGGAGTGTTTCTGGTGCAACGTAATGCTCGATGTACAAAAGAAACATCTAAAAAGAACTACCATGACCAAACAATGAACATAAAGCCTGTCTCAGACATGTGTTATGCAATAGCTAGCTGTGCAGCTTAAAGTACCCTGGGGAAGACAATAAAACTTTAAGACATCAAGAACAACATCTTAGTACGGAGCACCGTTACAATCTCTGAGTAGGCAGTAGTCTGGTTCGTAGGTTTAGCGTGGTCATGGTCAATCTACATTGTATTGGAACTATTCCCAGTGGACTTTTTTGTGCCCCTGCTAACTTACTATGGCTGCGCAGAAATCCTCCGCGACCCTTTGAAGCCTGTTTTTTTTTTTTTCATCACGATTGCGGTAAGTTGACAGGGACATTAATCTACCGTGTGTTTCCATTGGATTTAATTTTGTAATTCTACAGGAAAGTTGTGGCAAGTTGACCAAATAAAGTCCAATGGGAACATGACTTTTAGAAATGTATTTAAATCCATAATTTTAAATAATGAGCACAGGACTTAGACAATATTTGCTCACAAATCATACACAAATGCCCTGACATATTGCAGCTGCTATCTGATTGCACGTTTGTTATCCTGGCAATTGGGCAAACGCCCTGGTCGATACCACCCTTCCATAATTCTGTCAATCAGCTTTTGAGGAATTTGGTCCAGCTAAGACCATTTATCTGCACTTCATACATCATCCAAACTGCAATCTGATTGCAAGTATAGCACTTCTGGCTATCTGGCTAATGAACTGTTCATTAATACTCCTGCCGCTTATAAACATACCATGAAAATACCGGGATTTCCTGTATCTGTACATCTCCCTCTAGCGGAGTTTGTCCATCTGGGAATAAGAGTGGCCAATGAAAGTTCCAGAAGCTTTTGTATACTTCATATGAAAAGTACTCTTGAAATAAGATGGATGGTAGGAACTAACCAGTTGAGTTCACGTGACTGGTTAACTGAGAACGCATCCACACTTTCACACCCTGGATTCCAAAATCCAGGTTAATCCGAGTTAAATCCTGGTAATTTGGTGTTGTACATGTAGTAAGTGGCAAACCTATCTATGGTATGCATCATCAAAACATTTTTGCCAAGATTTGTCTGCTGCCCACATTAGCGGATTTCGATAAATTTGTGTGAAGAGCCCAGGCAGAGACTGAAAACAGCACTAAGAAATTACCAAGTTTTGCTGATTTAATGACATAAAAGAGGGTTTAATCCAACTTACTGTTTATATGATGGTTGAAAAATATCATATAACATCAATTTAACCCTACATGGCCCATCCCCTTTAACCCAGTTTAAAGCCAGAGGAACCTATGCAGAGAATCACAGCTGCTTTGGTGCTGGAAAAAAGTTCAGCTGAATTGATGAAATGCTGGTCGATGGGGGACTTTAACATTGATCTTCTTTATAGTTAAACTCAAGCTTTAACAAATGATGACAAAACCTTTTACATACTCATTTTTTCTGCCCTACAATTGATAAACCAACTAGAATAACTCGGAAATCAGCAACATTGTTTGATGATATCTTCACAAACTACACTGAACCATCCTCCACTTTTATTATTCTATTCGACTTCAGTGATCACCTTCCAATTATTCTCTTTGGCTTTGACTTTGCTTAAACTAAGCAGCAACCTACATGTACACATTGAAAAGAAATACTGTACTTCAGCCGGACATGTTGCTGTACTGAAAAAGGAATTAAAGTTGACTGGGATTCGTTTGATGTGCTTGCTGTTACTGAGACATAGGCCTAGATTAAAGAAGGAGACATTACTACGGAGTCACAGTTAACATCTGGCGATTACCAGTTTCTCCATAAATCTCGTCAAGATAGAGCTGGTGGTGGTGTAGGAATGTTGTGTATGTCCGGAAGGAGAATACATACCACTCCATCTACTGCAGCTGGATCATCTTTTGAGTACATTGTGGTCGATGTCGACTGTCATGATAAAAGTTTCTTGTTGATGGTTGTGTATTGGCTCCAAATGTAGCAATCACTACCTTCTTATCTGATTTTTCTCAAGTCATTGAACAGTTCATGTCAAAATCATTTGATTTTGTAATAGTTGGAGACTTTAATATTCACATGGATCAGCCTCAAGCACATGATATGATTTGTTTTACTAATTTTCTCGAGTCTTGCAATTTGATTCAACATGTACCTGTAGTATCCCCAACCCATATTATTGGTCATGTTTTGGATCTTGTTATTACTCGTCCATCTATGGACATTATCAAATCTGTAGATGTTTTGATCCTGCTATTTCTGATCATTCACTGATAATGTGTTCTTTAGAAATCAGTAAGCCTGTGAGACTGCAGAGATCTGTGGCATTTAGGAGGCTTAAAAACAAAAACTGTGAACATTTTCGTTGAGACATTCTTTGTTCTGCATTTTCAAAGTATTTGCACGAAACTTCATTACCGACCCCAACGTATTCACAGCTTTGTACAATTTGGAATTAACGTTGGTTCTTGACAAGCATGCTTCTGTTCAATCAAAGGTTCTTACTATACGGTCGAATACACCATGGTTTACTGAGACCATTAGGAAGGAGAAAATTAAGCGTAAAAAACTGGAGCGTCGTTGGCGATGTACTTTACTCACTGTTGACCGGGAGATATATAAAATACAATGTAATCACGTTGTGAAGATGATCCAAGGATGCGAAAGTGCATTATTATCAAAGTTTAATCCGTGAGAGCAGGGGTGATTGTCATCAGATATTTTGTGTGATTGATAATTTGTTATGCCGAAAGTCAGTTCCTACATTTCCTACTCATAAGTCTGAAGTCGAGTTGGCAAATTGATTCGCTAATTTCTTTCAAGATAAGATCAGCAACTTATGACGTATGAGTAGTGTGGGTCAAGGAGAATTTGATATTCAAGATCCAATTCTTCCTGAAGGATGTACATGTAAGCTTAATTTAGGCTACACCACTTGTGCACAGATCCAACAAATCATACGCAAGTGTCCTCCAAAAACTTGTGGTGCTGACCCAATACCGACTGCACTTTTAAAATGCTGTCTGCCTGAAATTTGCCCAATAATCACATCTCTTGTTAATTCTTCTATTAACCTTGCAGTTTTTCCAAATGATTTTTAGATGTCTTCTGTTACTCCTATTCCAAAATCTCGGAACCTCAAGGCTGATCAAGCCGAGCTGCTTAAGAATTATCGTCCAGTTGCCAATTTACCATTTGTCTCCAAGGTTCTTGAGAAGGTAGTTGCGCAACAACTTACTAATCATATGACCAGGTTTATGTTACATGAACCTTTCAATCGGCATATAAGTGCCACCATGGGACGGAAACAGCTCTTGCCTGCATTCAAAATGATATTTGGAAAAATAAGGATGAGGGCAAAGTCTCCATTCTGGTATTTCTTGATTTTAGTGGTGTGTCTGATACGCTTGATCATGACATGTTGCTTCATCGATTAAGGACAGATGTAGGAGTTTCACAAAAAACCTTCGAGTGGTTTTCTTCTTACCTTAGTGACCGTTTACAAAGAGTTCAGATTTGGTCTTTGTCGCCCGCTGGTCGGAGTGGATTGGATGTGGGAACCATGAGTGACACCTATACACTTAAGTATGGTGTCCCCCAGGGCTCTGTACTCGGACCATATCTTGCTATTAGGGGATGTTATTAGGCATCATGGACTGAGTTGTCATTTTTATGCAGATTTTATGCAGCACAGCCAACTGCCAGTAACATACAGCAACAAGCGTCAGTTTTGGAAAAATGCTGTGACCACATCAAATGTTGGATGGCGATTAATTCTTTGAAGCTAAATGATGATAAGACAGATCTGCTTATCATTGGATCGCATATTGAGCAAAATTCCTAGAACTGTTGTGAATATTGGTAATCACAGAGTCAAGAGTCCGGGTGTGATTTTTTACAACAAAAATGAATATGCAATCCCACATCAAGAATATCTCTCGCTCTGCAATGTATCACCTGTACAATATAAGCAAAATTAAATGTTTTTTGGGGTCAATCAGCCACGGAGCAGATTATTCATGCACTTGTTACATCTCGCATAGACTATTGTAACTCTGTTTTAATAGGTCTATTAGCGTCAGCCCTTGCTCCTTTGCAGAGAGTCCAGAATGCTGCAAGGTTACTCACTAATGGCAAAGAATTTGACCACATCACTCCTGCGCTGATGCAACTACATTGGTTGCCAGTAAAATATCATAGGGTAATTTTTAAAGTGTGTCTCCTGATCTTTAAATGTCTCCACGACAGTGCTCCAAGTTATTTAAGTGATTTGCTTGATGTTAGGATTTCTAGTCTATTCACTCGTTCCACGCTGGACTCGCCTAGGCTTACTCTTCCAAAAACTAGGCTGTCTTCTGCTGGCAAGAGGATGTTTTCTGTGGCTGGTCCCCATCTCTGGAACCAGCTTGAAGTTCATCTTAGAGAGTCTAGGAATGTGGAGAGTTTTAAGACCGGGCTGAAAACGCTCCTTTTTAACAAGCATTTTTAGTTTCTTAGTATCGATTTTAATTATGGTACATGTAGGTTATATTTATTTATCTATATTTTGACGTACAGTGCCTGGGAGCAGCCTGATCATGCTGATGGATTGGGCGCTTTATAAATGTCAATTATTATTATTATTATGCAATTGGAGCTTTCAAGAAAATACATTATCTTATCTTTTGAGCAAGAAACATCCAATATTAAAAAATAACCTGTGAAATCATTCATCAATAAATATTTAACAGAAAGTGTCAAAATACCTAACCCAGTCAGTTGTTCATATAAATAACTCTGATACTGCCGTCCCTCAGATGATTGATAAGCATTTTAATGATTGTTTTAAAACGTTGGACAACAGTTGGCTTCCAAGATACACTGGTGACCCTGTGAAATATCTCAACTTTCCTGATTCCGTACTTTAAAGCCTAATAACACAGGAAGAAGTTCATGACTGTATCAATCAACTTCAAAATGAGAAAAGTGTGAATCATGTGTAAAGAGGATGACACTATCCCATTCAGTGACACAGTTTGGTGACTTGTGAAGCTTACTGATTGAATAAAAATTAGTCTAGGCGAGTGGTCTGGTAAGGGGTTGAAATGGGTAGGCATAAGAAGAATATATAACCAAAAGCTAGTGATGTTTGTTGGATGTGATTGGGTGATGCGAGCAGAAGATTAGTTTTCAAATTCTTCTGTTAGCAAGAACAATATGCTTCTGTGTCTAGTAGCAATAACACTTAATCAGTTGCATACGGATGATTTGGAAGGAATTAATGCTAATTCACATAAATGTGATGCTTTTGATGGGTTGTTATACCAGTAAGGAGATTTTATTTTACTGAGTGTTTTAAACAGTCCCAAATCCTCCAATTTCAATATGATTTTACGTACACTCTAGGGGGTTAGGGTTTTAAGTCCAGCCATTTGGCCTCAGTTAAGGCTGGCTCATACTTCAGGCAGAGGTGAAAGCGAAGCAAATCTAATGAAAGACTTCCAGCAAAATTTTGCTATTCAACTTGTGTGAATTCATGAAAGTACTTTCCTGAAAGTAAAGAATGGAGGTTTCCCAAATATTTCTGAGATAGTACATGTAGATAGATGTCTCAGAGAGCTTCATTTGTGAATTTCAAAGTTGGTTGGATCTTGTTGATGTATGCGACAAAATTAGAAATTGGTCAAGAATTTGGTTATAGATGACCAGTATATTGTCTCTTTAGCACCACTGTGTGAGAATTTTTTTCTGCTTTTTTTTTAGTATTTTGTTTCAGAAGTCCGAGTCATGCAGGGTGATGTCACATATTTCAGGGCATGCTGTTGGGCATTTGAAGGAAATACTTTTTCTAAAATGGAAACAGTTGTGGTCGAGAATTGACTTCCAGGAAAACCTTTGATGTAGTAGTGAGTGGTTTTTTGATTGAGTTGTTTTAGTACAGTGTAATTGGTGTTGTTGTTTATCATATGGTTAACTACAATGTCCCTTTTTTGTGTTTTTTAATGGGGGGCTAGTTTTTGCCTGAACATGTTTTTAGTCAGTGTCTTAGCCCAATGTGGGTCAGTTGGTGAGTTCAATTCGGTGGCTTCCCAATATTCTTCTCAATCTGGTGTCACAGATGAGGTTGACTTGGGATGCCAAGTGGGAGATTGTTTAAAAGGATGTTTTTTTGAGCATTGTTTAGGGAGTAAATATTAAACTAACGTTTAAGACCAGCCAAGCACATATCTATTCCCATTCATGAATACCTTTTTATTCAAAGAGTCAAAAGAAGTCAACATATGATGGATTTCCAACAATTCTTTCTAAAAACTTCACTTTTATTTTCCCAAAATCCCCCCTTTAAATTTTATACATGTAGTATATCCATTTTGAAAATTGTCCAATAGAATAGAAGTAAATAGACTTTGCGTGCGCCTGGCGCATTCTGCGTGTTGCGTCACACACATACTCATGAATAATAAGGATGGAGTAAACTGTCTGATATCCAAGTTTTAGTGGGTGTTTTACACAGCAGACATTTTCACGTCTCAGCAGGCATTATCAAATGTTAACACATGATCAAGTTGCACGTTTCTCTGCCAAATTTTGTTTTCAGTCTTTCGTTAACCCAATCTCTGGTCACTGCTAGATGCCGAAGTCTGGGAAGAGAGTGGCAGCAACCGTTTGGACTTCTAAGGGGAGGAGACCGCACGGAAGGCCTCGCTCTGCTACCGGTAAGCCTACGCAAAGCCGGAGAGATGCTTCTGATGCAACCCCACGTTCGGTTGGGCTAGAGAAAAGTATACCGGCAGCAGCCACACCATCATCTGCAATCCCTACTGGTGCTGTAGATGGATCTCTCCCACCAGGAGGCCCACAAAGTGCTGCCGCTGCACCGCCTGTGACTTCGGGGCTTTGTGAGTCAGATGTTCACTGCAATCTTTTTTCCCTTACCTGTTGTGGACGACCAATCCATTCCTCATTAAATTTCAACTGGGGATCCTACCCGTGGTATTAGTTCATCTGCATTGCCTTTGACTTCCACCCCTATTTTGCTTCCGGCTGTGAGTGCCACTTCTTCAATGGCTAATGTACAAAACTTCACTGCACTAACAAGTGTTTGTGACGAGCTGGGACCGGGGGTACCTAAAAACATCCAAGAAAAAATTTGGAATGGGGAGTTTGTTGAATTTGGTTCTTTGCTACGGCCAACTCGCACTGGGTTTGGTAATACTCATTCTCACGACTGTGTCTTTATGATCGGTTTGCCTGAATCACCCACCTTGCAAATTCGCCCCCAGCTCAGCACGTTCGCATAATGTCCACTGAGCAGTGGACTTCTGCCATGTCTGCTTTCTTGGTTTTTGCATCCATTCACTTGATTCACCATCTGGACTGCACCCGACAATTACTGATATGTACCAATACCGTCCAATTTGCAATCTTCCATCACACCGGTTTTGGCTGGCGCGATTATGATATCCAATTCTGTCTTCGCCAAATGCGAATGCCTGCTCGTTCTTGGGCCATCATCGACGCTGAATTTGTGGCTAACACTAGTGGGTGGTTCCTCACAAAACTTTGTTCATACTTACCCCGTAAGTCTCCCCAACAGTCGTAAAAAAGTTGTAAATCCTTTCAGCAGGAACAGCAGGAACAGCAAGGCACTGTTCGTGGAATCTGTTTCGACTTCAAACGCAGTCAATGTTTCCCACAATTTGCCCACAAGTGTTCCATGTGCATGTCCCCTAGCCACTCAGCCAATAATTGCTGCGATAGCTTCCTATACATGCACTGGCAGTGCTCAAGGGGCAGCCAGTGCATCAACTACCAACCCCTGTAAAAATATCTAGCATGCTCCCCTTTCTCAACACATACCCAGCAAGGCAATACACACAAATCCTGATCGATGGTATCACTTTTGTCTTTCGTTTGGGCTATTCTGGTCTGAGAGTACACTCTTTGGCTGGCAATTTCAAGTCCATCCATAAACACAAGGCTTTATTACACAATAATATTATCAGGGAGATTCAGTTGGGCCGCATTGCTGGTCCTTTTTCTAGCCCCCATTGCCTGATTTGCACTGTTCTCCAGTTGGTCTAGTCCCTAAGCAAACGTCGGGTGAATTTTGTTTGATACACAATCTTTCCTCCCCGTTGGGCAATTCCGTTAATGATTACATTGACCCGTCTCTTACTATTGTTAATTACTCAAGTTTTGATGACGCGATAGGGTTGGTCTTAAGTTTAGGCACTGGTGCCCTTATGGCTAAATCTGACATTAAGTAGGCTTTTCACTCGCTGCCTGTTCACCAAGATGATTTTAACCTTCTAGGCTTCTTCTTCAATGGGTCATACTATTGGTACTGCGATAAATGTATGCCCATGGGTTGTTCCATATCGTGTGTGACATACGAACAGTTTAGCACATTTTAAGGAATGTACTGTACCCGCAAAGTGGCAATGACTGATGATATCATTCACTACCTCGACAATTTCCTTTTTTGTGGGAAGTGCCAATTCCAGTGACTGCGCTCATGCTCTCAGTTCTTTTATGGTCGTCTGTCGGAGTTTGGAGTTCCCTCAGCGTCAGACAGAACGGTTGGTGTGGCTACTAATGTCACTTTCCTACGGTTGGCAATCAACACTATTGCTCGCTCAATTCAAGTTCCACCAGTGAAAATCACGTCCATACTAGAGAAGTTGGATAATGCATTATCTAAACCAGAAATTATTCTCAGGGACCTGCAGTCTTTGTTAGGAAGTTTAAATTTCATCATCATAAAGCTGTTTGCCCAGGCCATGCATTTTTGCGTCGTTTTTTTGATTTGCATGTACATGTAACCTGCGGCGTTCCCAAGCCACATCATCGTATCCGCATTTCTTCTGGAACACGCACCAACCTGTTGGCATGGCAACAGTTCTTGTTCCATTTCAATGGCTCGGTCATGTTCCCTACCCAAGTCTGGCAGTTCAGTCACACCTTACGGTTGTACACCGATGCTTCAGCCGATACAGGTTTTGGTGCATGTTTTTGCCCCCCATACTCATCCTGTTTATCAGCGTACATGTACTTGGCAGTTTTTCCCATAGTTCAATTTGCGCCATGCCCTTAATTGTACATTGATTCTCACCCTTCACTTCAACAGCTCGTACAGTTTGTTGCATTTTTGTCCATCAATAATTATTCTCTCCCCACCATAGCTTTGTGTGTATCTGGTATTTCTTCCACATTACGCCGGTATAATTTTCGGAGATAACCCAACACTTTGTTTTCAAACGCTTATTGGATGGCTGTCGGCGGCATAACAGCTATTGGGATGTGCACCATCCTATTACATTGGATATTCTCTGCCATATGAATATTCACAAAAAGTACAAATACAGAAATTACTTGACTGCTTGCTCAGTAAAAACCTAAAATACATGTATATTTGCAATAGTCACAAAAAGCACAATTACGGTCTATTTTTGATTAATTTAGGCTAAGATTTTTAAAAAAGGAAAAAAAAATATATGTATTTGAAATTTATTTAAAATTCCCATTCAAGAACCTGACTGCAGTGTTATAAAATGATCACTTTGTGCGTCCCTGAATTGATCTGTATTTACGCCTCATCATTTGAAAGAGCTCATTGGCCAGATGAGACTCGTCTGCAGTAATGGAATGAGCACGTACCAGTGTTCACTGTTTATAAATCTCCTCAGCCGAGTTCATTTCAATACCAATGATCTGTGATGGAGTATTTACAACACGAGCTATTTTCCTTCTCTCATCAACAGTAGTGCTTCCGTACCAAACAGTAATAGAGAGTGTCAGAACACTTTCAATGAGAATGCAGAGAGAATGCAATTGCTACGGAGCCTTTTTTACACAGTAATCAACGTGTTCAGCCCACCCCAAGGAGTTTGAGATAAAAATACCCAAAAATTTGAATGACGGCGTCCTCTCCACTTCGGTCCCATTGATAAAAAACGGCAGAACTTCATGATTCCCAGACCCAAAATCAATAACCATCTCTTTGGTCTTGGCAACATTTAGTTCTCGGAGCACCATTTCACTAAAATGTTCACTTGCTTCCTCGTTACCGTGTGAGAAATGCCCAGCAACAGTTGTATCGTCCGCAAACTTAGTGACCACACAATCATTAAAGAAGGATATGCAGTCATGCGTGAATAGAGAATAAAGCTGCAGTGACAGTACACATCCTTGCGGTGCACCAATATTAATAACAAGTGGCTTGGACAATTCATTGACAAACGTTGGAATTTGCACCTAACTGTTTCAGTTTAAAAATCAGTTTGGATGGTAAAATAGTGTTGAAAGTGGAACTAAAATCTGCAAACAGTATTCTGGCATAATTGGGAGATCGAATGTCCAAGGGTTGAAGTACACAGTGGAGAGTCAAACTCACTGCATCCTCAACAGAACGATTGTTTCAATAGGCAAATTGATATGAGTCAAAACACTTCGGAATAACTGTTTTTAAAAACTGGAGTACTACTCGTTCAAGCCGTTTCATTAGATTAGACGTCATAGCCACAGGCCTATTGTCATTCATACATGTAACTGGAATCTGTTTCGGGATTGGTACGATTTGAGACTTGTTTAGGTTGCGTGGAATGACACAAGTCCGCAAAGACCAGTTATAGAGAAAAGTTGCATCACCGGAAAGTTTATCCGTCCACAGTCTTAGGAGCTTATTGGAGATGCCATCTGGACCTGTTGCTTTTCTCACATTTAGAGATTTTATGCGCATCTGGTGTCTGTCTCGTCAATAATTAAAGACTGCCTATCCATAGTTGGGAACTCTGGAGGAGGTTCTATAGGGTGATAGTCGAAAGTAGCAAAGAACTCATTGAGTTCATCAGGAAGCTTCAGATCATTTGAAGCTGTAGGTTTGGGTCTACTTTTGTAGGGAGCAATTTTCCAAACACAGCTCCATACCTGTTTTGTGTCACTGTCTTGCAGCTCTGACTCCAACCTGATCTTATAGTCTTTTTTGCATCTTTGATGGCTCTATGGAGTTCATATTTAACTTTTTTTGTAGGCACTTTCATCCTGCTGCTGCCATGCATCTTGCTTACTTCTCAACTTTGCTTTAATCTTACCTCCGAACCATGGTTTGTCCTTGCCATAAATGTTAATTGTCTTCCTGGGAATACAGGATCTTTCACAAAAAGTTACATAACCAGTAATGGCCTCAGTGCTGCCATGAATATCATCAGGGTCATACAACAGGTCCCTATCAGTACAAGCAAAACAACATTGTAATTCAGCGATAGCCAGCTCACTCCAAGTAGGAACAGTTTTAATGATAGGCTTAGTTTGCTTCAAATTCTGTTAATATGATGGAACAAGATGGCTCCTGAATTTTCTGTGTACATTTACTGAACATGGAAACTTTGCTTTACGTAAAAGAAACATCTAAAGGACATGATGATAATGACTTGAAAGTTAAGAACAATTTTACTTTCAGAGGACACAGAAACTTTGCTTTACATAAAAGAAACATTTAAAGGACTGATGATAATGATTTTACTTTCAGAGGAGCTACTGTCAGCATATGTGTAATGCGTGAATGGTTGGCTATGTAGACCAGCTACTGAGTACCTGGATCAGCATCATTCATAGGCACATGTGTAATGCGAGAATGGGTGGCTGTGTAGACCAGCCACTGAGTACATGGAGGCAATATGGAAAACGCTGATGTGGAAACTCTTGCTGGTCATCACTACAAAGGTAAAGATTTTTACGTTGTTATAAAATTAAAGTGAAAAGTACACATGCCAGTAGATTAATTTTTGCCACTAAACTTACAGAAATCTTCATTACATCGTTTTGTTTGCTTTCAATTGATGGTTCCTGACACATGTATTAAAGCTTCATGTTAGAAAAGGGATACTACCATGACCGTACGGCATTTTTGAGAGATGACTGAAGGAAAACTTGCAAACCTTTTTGTTATTTCGAGATTTGGCTTCTACTGACAACTACCTTGAAGATGAGATATGGAAGATGGTCATGCCTTGAAGAAAATCCACATACATGTATTTCAGTGTTCCTTCTTTTTAACTTGATTTTTTGCAATGGAAATGTTTGCCCCAAATCCTCATTCAGAAAAGAATGTGAGGCAGGTTGCCCCCTATTTCAATGGGCCGGGTGGGGAATGGATTTGTGGGCAACTGGTAATCGCTTCAGGGAATTTTGCGTGAATGTTGTTATATTGTTATATTGTGTTCATTGTCGTGACGTTGCTCTGTATTATTCAAACGACTTGAAGTCAACAACTACTTTGGCTGTATATCGAAATTACATGTAGGCTGCTATATCTATATCAAGTCAAAATTTGTGGCAGAAATCATATAATTATAATTACAATTAAAATTTTAGATATGTGGACAAGGATTCCAAAATTCAGAGAAGCAAGTGTACATGTATCACAAAGGATCAAACTTAAGAAATGATTAACACACAAAAATAACTTTGTAATTGTTGACTATGAACTTAGCAACAGCTTTTCATAAAATTTACAAAAAAACACTTGAACATATATATATGCACAGGTTGAAAGTTGCATTTGTAAAATGTGTAACCTTTTGTCTCTTAATATTTAATTGTCATGGTTGGAAGTGGTTGGAAGATTATTTAGGTTCACGGCGCCGGTGCTTTTATTTGGTCTGTGACATGTAATCCATGACAAGAAGCTTATTGGAATTTGTTTGTTTGGACAGAAACTCACCCACGACCGACCGTACCTTTCACAGTGTGCCACGGACTCCATGGGCGAGTCACTTCCAGGGCAGCTCCTTGAAAGAACTGATCATCAGTTACATTGGTATGGTAAGGATAATGCTTGAAGTCCAAGTGAATCATATCAAATAATGCTTGGATAGACCACAGTTGTACTGGGTTTGTGAGAGGTTTTGGGAACTAGGTGATTTACTTTTACTGTATAGATTGGTTAATTCCACTTTTCACTTAAAATCGAGCACCCGAAAAGTCACAATTATTACCTGTGATTTATTCAGTAGTAAAGAGCCTGCATTTGGCACACTCGTACAGGCTTTCTTGAATATTTAAATCCAGTAACAATCAAAACCCAGTGTCCACATAATTATGCACGTCACAGAACACTAAAGACAAGTCCTTGGGCTCAGCAATGGTGTTCCATATTGTGCAGATTCTCTGCAGGGGAAGTGGTTGGATGTCAAAGGATGAATTAGAATACTGAAATTTTTATTATTATTGGAAACCAATCCCTTTTCCAGAATACTACATTATTTTTTATCACGGGAGATGGGCTGGTTCCGGATGTATGCGCAGTTATCAAGGATGTTGTCAAGACACCACCTCTGCCTGTTACTCCCGGTATGAAGATCTGTTGTTTTTATTGTGAGTTTCATTGTTTATTTATTGAAAAAATTTTAAACTTTACATGTACATGTTTCATTACATGTTTCATCGTTTATTTATTGAAAAAATTTTAGACTTTACATGTACTTTTGAATTTGCCGCCAGTCTATTTTTAAGTCAGCCTTTTCAAAGTACTTTACATTGTGAATTTACAAAATATCAATG
Source organism: Acanthaster planci (assembly GCF_054643075.1). Classification (NCBI taxonomy): domain Eukaryota; kingdom Metazoa; phylum Echinodermata; class Asteroidea; order Valvatida; family Acanthasteridae; genus Acanthaster; species Acanthaster planci. Next base: position 31,082,037 of record NC_141778.1, on the reverse strand, counting down.
TGACTGAATGTAAATTCCTTTTAAAACTATTTCAGTACCAAAGAAAATATTTTGTATTCAAAGACAATTTTTTGTTCACCCTAAAAATATTTCAATGTTCAAAATTTTGTGAGATAATGTAACCTGCTCATGTTCTTTTTGGCTCAACTCCATGTATCAAGTTTACTTGCTAACAAAACTAATGATCATGTACTATTCTAAAGGGCCAAGAAATCTTCTGACATTGAAAACTAGTTCTGCTGTAAGTTGAACGGAGTAGTGCCATTGATAGATATGCTTTACCCTTTTTTCTATAGGTTGTACTGGATACGTGCCATCCTTAATCTGAAGTGGGTTGGGCAAACACAGCACAGATATTCAACTAACTGGAGCAGAGAAAAAGTGGTAATGCTTGCTATGATGGATGCGATCAGAAGGTTGGACAAAACCCTCCACAGATTCTCTATCTTGATTGGCCAAGAGCCAGTCACATGGCTTTCACTTTATTGCTATCTGGCATTTCCCGTCCAAAAGAACTCTACCTGTTTCAACCGAGGTACTATACCCACAGTTACCAAAGAACTGTACTCATTGCCAGTGGCATTGTGTGCAAATGCATACCGAGGTGCACACTGCTAATTACGTGCATTGCAAAGACCTTGCACAACAAGAGTTTGGTTCAACTATTTTGCGAAGAAGTAGTTTGGAAAAGTGTTGGTTGAT
>NC_141778.1:30981235-31081235 GCF_054643075.1 Acanthaster planci | reverse complement strand
TAATAAGTCATATAACTAAGCATATTACAAACCTATTATAAATAAATGATTAATTTACGGTACATTTAACTGAGAGTTAAACAGGAACACATTGAAATATTCCGTAGACTAAAGAACGGGCTCACATATATAACCTGAGAAGGCCTACATGATTCGTGTCTTGCAAAATACTGCTACCTTATTACAGAAAAGCACACAAATAGTATTGTATGATGTAATTTGGCAGCGTACTTTCGTACTTACGCTCAGCAACTTACGTGACAGTCAAATGTTAGCGAACACGTCACTCGTGTGTACATGTTTATACCGAGCAAGAGAAGAAAGGAAAAAAGAAAGCAAAGAAAAGAAAAGAGAAAAAAGGAAAAACAAACAAACAAACACTTTTTTCACTTTTCACTTTTCCAAATGAACCTTTAATTCATGACAGAGAATATCTACAAAACAATGATTCTTAAAATAAAACAAGGTTCAAGTGGAATAAGTAAATACTGACATACAATAAACTTAACAGAAAAAGAAAGGATTCTCAGTAAAAAAAAATAAAAAGACTTAATTAACTAATTATAACATGAACATTGGAACCACACTTATAGCCATCGAAAACCCTGAGACTTCTCATCAGGAATAGACAATGACAACCATGAAAAAAAAGATCAGTCTTCATATCAGCCAGAAAAGCTTATTGTCCACAAATGTGAACAAAGTGTTGTTGTGGTCCCATTTGCTCAAAAATAAGCCAACGTTGTGTTTTGCAGAGAAAAAGTGGTAATCAATCAGAATTTTACTCTTCATTCGAAGTTTCCATACAATAAGAGGGTCAGCAGTAGATGAACGCGAGTAGAGAAAGTATATGGTTGCTTTCAGACTGATAATGAAGTAATTTGCCAGATTAACCATCTCCTTTGAACGTCCATTCTTGTACGGAAGGAGGCACCAGTACAGGTCGAAATCTTGAACAACACTCGGGAAAAGACGACTCAAGAGACAGTTCAGAAGATTTAATGCTGGCTGGATGGCGCGACACATGATGAACAAGTGAACGATTGTTCCTCTTTGTCCACACCAAGGGCACAGTGGAGATATGTCTGGGTTAATGTGCTGCAGGACCGGTAGACTGGGCAGAAAGTTATGCAATAGGCGAAATTGGACATCGCCCTCTTTCTTTGAGGAAGGTAGACGATATATTGCTTGCCATTCGATTTTCCGGTTCTCTGGGATTACATTCTGTTCATGCCAGTAAGTCTGAAGAGGAATCTTCAGTTGGTTGAGTTCTGCGTTGAGGGTTTTATAAATAGTCTTTGAAGACGCGCCTGTGGCATTGATGTCTGGAGGGAAGTGAACAACGAGGGGAAGTTCTCTCAGGGCTGGGATGCTCTGAAGATTACGTGTGGAGAGACGGTATCCAAAACGGTTGAAAAACTGCGGGAAGACATGCAAGAGGAGATTCGTCATTTCAGAGAGTTCAGCGCGAAGAAGCCTGTTTGAGGACCTTCGCACTGGGTTTGCAGCTTGGATATCCTCCGTTGTTTTCCATTTTCCGGAAGAGACGTCCAGTAGGTCTCCAACTGTACGAACACCACACATCCGGAGACGAGGGCAAAGGAGATGGTCATCTATACCGGCAAACTTAATTACATGAGTAGAAATTAACGGTAAATTCAAAATGAAATGAAGAGAATCGAGCGGTATGACAATTTGGGCTCTCGATAACTTCCAAGCTCGTAACACGCTACAGTAGAATGTTGGGAGGTGAACAAAAAATTTAGCGTCAAGATTTATTAAGAAGATTTGAGCATCAAAATCGAACTTGCAATATTGACGCAAAAAGTAGCTCATGAAAGTGAAAACAGGATGAGGTGATTTTTTTAGAAATCTTTGTACAAAGGAGAAGCGATACGTAAAAACTCGTGACTGGAGGCAGGTTAGGCCCAGACCGCCTGTTTCAGGTGAACGATACAAAATATTTTCCTTTATCCAATGTCGCCCATCAGACCAAATAAAATCTACCAGTTTCCTTTGGAGTTCACTGAGAATTTCTGGAGGGGGGGATAAAACTGCAAGGACGTGAAGAAGTTTGGAAGCCGCTAACTGATTGGCTACCAGGGCTCTGCCTCTGAAGGACAGCAGTTTACACAATCCTTTCCAACGAGCAAGAACGTTTTGCAATTTTTCTCGACAGGTTTGCCAGTTTTGTTGAAAAAAAATGGAAGGAGTTTCCCATGTGAACTCCAAGGAATTTTAAACCAGTATTATTCCACTTAAAATTTAAGGGGTTGTCCGTTCTATTCATCCACGAACCGACCCAGAGGCCTCGAGATTTAGTAAAATTCAAACAAGCAGCAGAACAACGGCTATAACAATGATAAATATCTTGAATAATATTAAAAGCTTTATCACTGGTAACAAATATAGAAACATCATCGGCATAGGCCGAGGTAACAACAGTGTAATCAGAATTAGGAATCATAAAGCCAAAAGGTTTTAAATTACATCGATGAGATAACTCTTTGTCTTTAATTCCTAAGGGGATCGGTTTGATGGCTGAAACTTGTTTGCAGAAGCTTGACAGATTTCTTGCAATGACTACATTTGGTAATTCTGGATATACATTGGACAGTACAAGTCTCTCAGTAGGTTTTACTAAGGGGGTGATGGGAATAAACGAATCGTTGTACTCCAAACCATACACAACAGCTTCCTCAACCGCTTCCCTTGACTTGAGGTAGACTGCTACACGCCCATTTGATATACGGGAGGCAGAAACTATTTCAGCAGGGTTCATACCCGAGACAGATAGTGCATTAACATAACACTGGACAGAGACATTGTCTTCAGCTTTGAAAACGATTCCATTCTCGCGAGTTATGTTAGTGAAAGGTTCAGATGCAACATTGGTCTTTGAGAAGCCAGTCGCCTGATCACCTGAGTGATCCCGAACAACAGGACGGTCGGCAGCACGACTAGCCATGGCGGCCAGCCCCGCTAGCTAACGTGTATCGAATGTTCGGGACTATGCCAAAAAAAAAGAGGTGAAAATATTACAAGATGATATACCGTAACAGTCCTTCAATAAGACCTATCAAGTCTACAACAATATACGTACACAACTACAACCAATAAGGACCAAAAAGGTCATTAGTACAGTGATAAAACTTACGTTAAACGAGAGCCCAAAAATCACACCGCCTTCAAGAAAACAAACAAACAAACAAACACCCCAACAAACAAACAAACAAACAAACAAATACAAAATAGGCTCTCGATTCGTACTGATTCTAAATCAATGATTCGGTAACTGCTGTCGTCAGGCAGCTCAAACCTATATACGTCGGTGATGCGCGCTCCAAGCAAACGACATGAGAACGAGCTTCCAAATGAAGAGAACCAACACGCGAACATCGTTCGCAAACAAGATTCTCACCCTCTATGTTATTGGGGAGCGGATGGAGAACGTCAATGATAAAGATGGCAGACATAACAAATAGGCACATACCGCAACTTAGCGTTACTTTGGTTGCATGAAGTAGAAAGCACTCACAATAAGGAAGACATAACAGAAGGCTTACATACATGGCCGCAGGAGAGAATTTACCTCAACCATTTTGTGATTTGATTTATGGTAAGATCGTGAATATCATCTCATCTTCTCGTTGAGTGTTAAAATGGCGACTGCTATCTTGAATTTTAGCACAGCTGCACTCCTTTTGCACTTCAGATCCGTAATCAACAACCCGAGATCACTGTTCGTGAGTTTACGCCCTGTGTGATATTAGGGACACACGCTCAGCTCAGCGCTCAATGTGGCTGTAACAAGCAGTAAAGCACAAGCCCAATACCGATGATGGAAGCAAACACAATCTGCTCATCATCATCATGGCGAAAGATAGGGACGGAAATTAAAAAGCGCAGAAATTCTGCATTGTTTGTGTGTCTCAATACTAATCCGCGTTCAATGCCACCAACAAGGAAGCAAGCGCGTCCTTGCGCTCCCCTTCCCACAGTGCTTTGCGCGCATCTTCCCAGGTGTCCATACCGTCCTGTATGCGTTTCTGCTTAAGAAAGAACACAAAGAACTCATCCATTTCGAATTGACCGAGTGGGCAATTTTTAAAATGGGTGGTTTCTTTTCCTTGTTGTCTCTTTAGTGTGATTGACGTCAGTGTCATTCTCATGAGTTCCACTGACGTTCATTGAACGCACTTTGCTTGAGTGGCTGAAGTTTGGTTGAATAAGGACAAACTCATTAACTGGCTTATCCATAGTGTTACAACTGAGTTCGGATACCCCATTTTCAAGACGATGGTGTTCAGTCATGCATGACAGGAGGGATACCATCAAGGTATCATTAGAATGAATACTGCTTCTACTTTTCAGAGATCTTTGTACATTATGATCATATCTCATAGTTTGGGCATATTAACCCCTTTACTCAGGGTTTGTTTTTTTCTGGGACACTCTGTACGTAAAGCATGCCGTCATTATGTTACAGGTCTAATTAACTTCACGATAAGTCGACGGGTTTTTAGACTTTGACGCCCGACCTCAATCCATCGCCTCCATTCACCTCCACAACATAACAAAAACAACCTAACAACCATCCCAACTAAGAACGTATGACGCCTTCGTGGTTTCACCAGGATGCAGTGTAGAAATCATCACAGGAGCTCCAAAGTCTCGCTAAAAGCCCCAAAATGATACGACGATTTTTCACGCCTGCTTGACGGCAAAACAACTCAAACTATAAACAGAGAGCCGGCAACACACACGCGTTGCATGCACTTACCTCATTTTGTGTAATGTGTGATCACAGAAAACGGGACCAGACTGCTGTATTTTCCTCGCGCAACAGACCTCACCCGCCCACTTTCGAGTAGAATACATTAAAAATCAAATAAAAGGTACTGTTCCCCCTCGGCACTCGGGGACTTTGCGAGTGAGCAGCTTGGAATATTGCATAATATTATTGCACCTGTTAAGATTTCCTCGGAGGTTCTTTCTCCTTCATTCTCTCGTTTCGATCCATATGAAAAAACTATTCATAAAGCTTGGAAACTGAGCAGGAGGCTTCTGTTTCCAAGCTTTCTGAATTTGTTAGCGAGCACAATCACTCCATTAATAGTCGCCTGATATTACTTAAACGTTTCCTCAGAGAAGACAATAGAACTATATAAACCTTCACGGGAATTTGAAAGCTAATTCAGTGCAAATCCATCATAAATGGTCTTGTGTAAATATCGCTCGGGTATACAGAGCGCTGGACGGGCAGGAAATGCATTTTTGGATGCACTCCTTTTAAAGTCCCCTTTGTGTCGCCACCCCCACCCAACCCACACCCCACCCCCAATTTATCCAATTTTTCAATGGTCATTGTGCCATTTCTTCTTAAATGATTTACTGTTGTTTCAGTCCAGTGACACTGTAGTATTTTGGTTTGCCAATTTAAACACCTCCAATGAACACCGTCCTCCTTTCGATTTTTATTTCAAACATGAAGCGAGACAACCTTAAGTTTTACAACATCGGCCCCGATATAAAGGCCGGTTTTTATTTCAGGCAAATGCAAAAGCGAATTTGACATCACATAAATTTGAAATGTGTTAAACGCTGACCAATTCGAAACGAGAACACTTGCTCTGACTTCACGATTCATGTTCGTGTTCAATAAGTTTGCGTGAAGTACGAACCGGCCGTTACGCGCTCCAAATTGGCTCCCTTCAACCACCCTAGACTACCGAGCTCAGTTTACCCGCTACAGGCGTCTAACCAAATATATCCTTTTTACAGCGCTCAATGGTGGAAAACACGTTGGAGCGCCTTTCCATAATAGCGAGCAGTGCTGATTTCTTGAAAAGGTTAGGACAAATGGTGAGATTACCTGTGGTAATCTACCTCCGAAGGAAAGGCGGTTGCCAAGGGAGGAAAAAAAGGGCCGAGTGTGCGTGAGAAGAAGTCACGTTGGTGATCACTTAAGCTTGACCCAAAAAAACTTACCTCCAACAAGTTCCCCGTCAATAATGTTTGCGAAGAGGGCCGGCCTGTGCAATCTTGGAATGGGTGGAGTGTGTTTTTGAAAAGATTCAACAGAATAATCGCATGATTATATCAAACAAACACCTTGAAACTTACTTCTTGATGTAATAAGCATCTGGAGATAATAATATAGTTTACCATGAACACCAGATTACATTCGACAGCTGCTCCACAAGTCTGGTACCTGACCCCATTTTGGTGGTCAAGTACATAGATCGGGCGCCCAATCTAGAAGTTTGATCCCAAATTGGAAGTTGTATCTCATATGCGAAGTATACAGGTACAGTGCACTAAGCCCCATTGAAAGAGTGTCAAATCAACGTTGTTCGGGTTCAATGACACGTAGGCCGATATCGCTGGGGTATCTCAAGTAAAAACTAAATTTGTATTCTTACAATCTTTCCATTTCTTTTGAATTTTTGATGGGTTGTCAAATTACATTTTTAACTATTCACACAAAATAAAACCACCCCCCTTCCTCCACGAAAAGTGAGGGCCCCAACCCTGCTCGCATTCATTAATTTTTTTCAAATAGCATTCCTCTTTCTCGGGCACTCGGAGCCACCTTTCAACCCTGTTTTAAACACTTATGCCATCACATGGAAGGCCTCAGACCCAAGGGTTGTGATGCTGAATTTCAACAACCTCACCAGGGGAGGGGTGTTAAACAATCCGCCTTGTCAAAAGAAACTGCCAATCAGCTGGACAGAAATTCTTACTTGAATTAGTTCACTGCACCCATGGCAACTGTGCGGAACCCGCTGTGTAAACAGCGCGGCAGAAGAAACAGTGATGCCCGTTGTGGTCGCTCCCAAACCAACCCCAAGACGGGTTATTCTTCTGGCCACTGATGTCTTTTTCTTACGGAAACATCGGGAAGCCCCGGAAATTAACAAGTCAATGGATCTTCCTTAATCCTCCAAAAGGTTAATATGATCTGAATCCAACGATATATAATTGTCGTCGTCACAACAGGTGCCATCAGGGGAGACTGGAGAAAAAAAAAACCCGACTGCACGTGCCACAGGTCACACGTTGCTTCTGTAACTACGAGGAATGTTTCAGATTTTTCTATAGACCTTTTGCGCCCACGTGACTGCATTGCACCAAATGTAAACAATACCACCATGTGTGGAGCGCCATGGCCAAGGTAATCGCATATATTCCTACGGGCAGCTTCAACCACGAGCAAGTGCATGTCGGCAGCATGCTTGACTAGTTTATCTTGAATAGGTAGATCACCATCACAACACTATCCACTCATTACCATCACAACACATCGCGGTCTAGCACGCTTGTGACATCACAGGAAAAGTCTATACGGATAAGCTGAGTGGCGACGCGTAAATGTAAAACGAAACAAAGCCTTGTTCTGAGTATTGTGGTTGTTGGTTTGGGAAGTGTTTTGCCGATATTTTGAATCTTTTTTCCAGTTTTTCACTGCACTTTGTTTAAGTAATTTACATTCAGTTTAATAAAGAATGAAGCGATACACATTTACAGACAAAAGAAAAATGGTTTATAACTTTAAGTTTCCATCCTTACTTATGATAACGCGTGGCACTGCCATTTCTGCTGTTCCTCCAAATCTTTTGTGCGGGCCAAGAATTGATATTTCCTGTCAAACATAATCCTGACTTAAAGAGATCGTCTGGTCTATCTAACCCATTTGGATCAGCCATGACTTGACGTCACGAAGAGCAAACCACATTCTGAAGATTACACGGCGACAGCCAGGGGTCTTTTGACTGTATTAATCATTTGTTAACTCTACACGGAAACTGGATGGGGGAGCGCTCCGTTGCGAATTGAAGCCACCAGCCGCCATCTTTCTCCACCCCAAAAGCTACCGATCCCATGCAGTAAACGTGTACATCGGGGGAGTTGAAATTTTCGGTTTGAAATCACAAACTAGCAACATCCCCAAGGATGTTTGAAGATTTGGCGTTTTTGGTGTATACAGGACATTTCGTTACATAGTGTTTTGTCCGTGTATCCGTAGTACAAAATTAGTAACAAAATGTGCCGATTAACTACTTATCTGGAACTTATCGCGAATACGTGTACTGTATACGGATACCGTGTGGATCCCGTGTAGAGAACAAAACCGAATTAATTACCGACTGGCACGAAGTCTACGGTGAGGCGAGATAGTTGCCCTGAGGCTTCACAGCGAGATAGGCCGCTCAGCGGACTGCCTGCCATAGTTACGCAAGAACAACGGGCACTGCGCCATCTATCCACCCACTCCATTCTAAGGCAAACACTCTGCTGACAAAACAAAAAGATGAACCCAAATGGCCAGTTCTCGGGACAAGTTATGATTAACTCTTCCGAGATCCGCGTTCCCCTCGGCAGAGTTGCGTTTGATGCAGGCAGGAATCGGCAAAAGTACACGATCAACGTCTGGCAAATGATTAATTCCCCGTCATTGATATTTTGTAATCAGTACCACCAGGCCCTGCGTCGAAGGCAACTAAGTAAAAAAACAAAAGCATACAAACAAACAAAAAGACATAGTGAATTCGCAGAACACCAACAAAAAAGGCAATGCTTTCGAAATGCACGTGTTTCCTTTATCTATTGGCCGACAGATCAACAGAAACTGCACAGCCACACCGATAAAAAGACCAATGGACATCAAGCGTTTGTGTCGAGGGGTTAGTTTCATTTTCCAATGATCTGAGACAATTGGAAATGTCAGGCTGTTTACGGGGCAAACACGTGACGGGTCCCGATTGGACCGCACGCCAATCTGCATGCTTACACTACAGCAGAAAGACGCGGGACATCGCACACGGAACAACTTGAAGCAACAAAATACATCTCTGACAAGAAAATGCAGAGATGCAGAGAGGCACCATGGGGGAGGGTTCATCCCACTCCTTTGAAGACGAAAAAACTTAAGGGAAAAAAAGAGAAAAAGCAAAAGAGGTAGTCCTAAAGGAACACCTTTTAAAGTGGGGCTTTTAGATCTGAATCGTCTAAAGACCCATTTTTGGAAAATTACTGTAAGTGACACGGCACATGCGCATGCGTTTATAATTCGTCTGTTCGGTGCGTTACATTGCGCGGCTGCATTCAACTGAACGTGTGAACGAGTCCCAGACGATAAATTTAGGCGCAATTCAAAACTCGGCAACTACTGATTTGAAATCTTAACCATACAATATTGTTTTCGTCGGGATATGCGGTGTGACTGAGCTAAAACTTCATTGGGTTTGTTCTGAGACACCTTTCTGTCGCTTTTGAGTGATTTTGTCGCCTCTAAGGAATATCTATGCACAACGATGGACTGTACCAAAACCCAAAATAGGCAAACTGCCCAAACAGTTGATAACAAACAAACCATTATGAAGAACGAACTCAATTTTGGCACAATTCACGTGCAGCGAGATTCACGTGCACTACTCCACCATTTGCGTCTGTTAGTAATTGGAATCCAAAGCCATGGGGAATTGATCAGAAAATGAAGGAGTAGCAGTTGTCCCGGAGATTGGAGTTTAAGCGCGAAGTACCGAATTAAAGCCAACCCTAGCGATGGAACTCAACCGCTAAGCCCCCTGAGAGATGAGAGTGCTCCACGATCCGAATATCTTCCAAACTAAAAAGTGAGTGCAAATTAAACTAAAAAAACCTCCTGAATTCGCTTAGATGCAATAAAGAAATCAAGATGACACAAATATAAAGGCTAAAGTAGCCATGTGATTCAGTAATGAAAATACCCTAGGGTACGGTAAGAAAAAAGATTTAATACGATATAAGCACGAAGATTTTACGGGCGAAGACTAGTTGGGTAGGCTCTGCAAAAAACAACGACTCCACGGGTGGCGAAAACAGTTCTTTGAAGGTGCAAAGAAAAACTTGATACTCGGGGGCGAATTCGCCTCCACCGAACGGCCCGAAAACGACAAAACAGCGAGGGATGCAGGCTGACTCCCATAGAAAAATATGGGGAATAAGTAACCTCAATACACTGAACTGTAGACTCGGTTCACAAAGTGTCTCTATAATACGGAATTCGATTCTGTTCCCAAACACTTTCTCAGTCAAGTCGAACTTTGCTTCGCAGACGAGTCGCAAGCAGATCACTGGTATTATACAGAAGTCACAACGGACAGCTGAATCTTCACATTAGGACTTAACTTTCATCCCCGCATGGTGGAAGTCAACCCGTGCATTGCTAATGCTGAACTCTCCCTAGTTTGAACACTGAGTTCGACCTTGCGTCGTTCGTTGACGGGGCTGACGGGTGCATGGTTGAAAATTGAAAGTGTAAATCTTTACCTGATTTCACCCCCCCCGACGCTGGTGTATCATTTAACAATGCTTATTGACCTATATTAGTCTCATACGGCCCCACAACAAGGGGAAGAAAATTGATTTATTGATTTATTTTAAACCATGTCAAAGTTGACATTCAAATTACAACAGCGGTAGCAGTATATCCACACCTCAGCACCACTTCCATTGATACCAACACTAATATTTGCCTCAATTTGTCTCCATGGAAACCAACATCATCCCAAGCAGCAGTGTTTTTACCCAAACATACAGCTATATACGGAATAGTTGAAGCTTTCATTCTATAGCCACACGGTACTAAACTGGTTTACTTAAATCATTCATTCAATTACTGCGTAACAATGATATCTGCGCAGGTGTTAAAGGAAGTGAATTGTCCGAAATCTAGTCTTGAATCAAGAAAAAGGCAGCTAACAGTACGTGTGAACTTCGGTTCTCCATTGAGTTATTGTTAACAAAATACTTTCTGGAAGGGCTTTGATGTGAAAGAAACGTTCAATAGCCCGTAATGCAGGTGCGTCACTAAACCTGAAATGCAAGTGAATGTTTTGTATTGCAAAAGTGAGCAATAGTATGCACAACAGAGCGTTGAGAATTTCTGTGCGTGACCTTTTAACATCCATTTTAATGGAAATTTGTGTAAAATATAGTGCAAACAAAAAATACCACAACCTACTTCTACAGCGCAATGCAGGTGCCATGATGTACTGTTAATGCTGCTGGACCATTATGCGTGGCGGTAAAAGGTGCTGGTATCCTGACAACTTCGTCACTTCAGAGACAACAGAAGGTACTAGGAATCTTCGGGTTTCTTATTCCCGTACTGGAGTATATCTGACTGAAAAATAATATAAACCTGAAAAGGGACACGGTCTGCATATTGGGCTGGGAAATTATGTATCTTAACACAAAAAAAGACATGCTGTTCTGAATGTGTCGTCACTTCCTGGCGTATAGGGTGGGAGACGGAGAATTGCTTGCGTTTACAGAAAAGTGTGAGTTCGACTCTTTCCGCCATGCTGAGCTTGATTCCTGATGTACCAGGGAAGTACCCTTTTTCAGAAAAGTACCCCTTTTTATGTTGTTTTCATAATTTATTTTCCTATTTTAAAGACAGAACCTGTTGCGTAGGATTCTGTTTCAAGTTAACTGGATTTAGTGAAGTAGAGAGCTCTCTGGATTTACAGATCGGACTTTAAACAGACAACAGGTGAGCGTGGCGTTTAAGAATGATAAACAAGAGCCGTTCACGGATTCTGACCATCTGCGGAATTGTAGGCCTGTGCCAGATTTGTCTGTTTTTGCTGCTCTTGTTTTGGTTCCCCGGACTGACTCCAAAAATGAAGGTAGCAAGTGCCACTAACTCGAAGAGCATCATCCATAGGAAAGTCTCGCCAAGGGAAAGGGGGAATGGGATTCCTATTCGCAATGTCAAGTTACCTACTGGAAGTAAATTTCCTACGTCCAACGAAGCCGGCAATGACTCGGTCCCTGTGAAGTTGCCGACCTCGCACGACCAAAACACGAGAATTGGTTCCATGACCGACACCGAACTTATCGCCTCGACGAATAACTCAGACTTAACACGAGCTTCGACACTTAGATCACAGGATCGAAATGGTTCCAGGCAGGTCATTAATCCCCATGGATACAGTCTTCTCATAGATCAGCCTCAAGCTTGTTTGGATGCTGCAGGAGCCCCCAGGGAAGTGTTTTTGCTGGTGCTTGTAACCAGCTTTCATACACACATCGAGCAGCGACAGGCCATTCGCCAAACATGGGGAAGCCTTGGGGAGGTGAGGGGCAAGGACATTGTCACGCTGTTTCTGTTTGGGTACAGTGGGAACGCGAGCCTTCAGCGACAACTGGAGAAGGAGTCCAGGAAGCACCACGATGTACTCCAGGAGGACTTCCAAGACGCCTACAGGAACCTGACGCTGAAGACCATCATGGGGATGAAGTGGGCCACTACGCACTGTCCCCAGGCCTCTTACGTCATGAAGACGGACGACGACATGTACATCAGTTATAACAATCTCATCAAGCTCCTCACCAATGCAGCAACCCCGTCTACAAACTACGCAGTTGGATATCGATTTTCGAAGGGGAGGCCCTTTCGGAATCCTGCCAGCAAGTGGTACATGCCTAAGAAACTTTTCCCTCACCCTGTGTACCCACCGTACGTCGCAGGAGGGGGATACGTACTTTCGAACGACGTGGTCCGTAACGTTTTCGAGAAGTCGCTTGGCACCAGATACCTTCCAATTGAGGACGTCTTTGTCGGTGTGTGTTTGAAGCTATTGAATGTTCAACCCATTGGAAACAAAGATTTTTACCTTCGCCCCATCAAGTACTCCCGTAAACGCTATAAAACTTTGATTACTTCTCACGGGATATCTCCTGCCGAAATGCACGGGATATGGAACGACCAGCAAGCTGCATACAGTGTTAGTCTGAGTGATTTAATGGGCAGACGCAATGACTTTTTGTTGGACACCATTCTTCTGCAGCTCTGTACTCTTCTTCAAGGCACGAACACTCTTTTACACTCCCATTTGGTAAATGAACTGAAAGGTGCACTTTTATGAATACTTAAAATGAGCCACGCTTTCCTTGACAACTGGGGGCGCTGTTGCTGTGATGTCATCCAGGGAAGACCAAGGCTGCATCCTAATGTGTTGTCCAGGGTTGCAGGCCAGTAATCACGTTTTGTAGGCCGTCAAATTCTCTGCTATTAGAGCATTTCATGGCACGTGGACTGGGTGGTTTGTTAAAAAGGTGGATGAAATCCACAGACAGAACTGCCAGCTTGTAGGCCTATTTCTGAAAGTATCGGTTCAAACGAGGCCTTCCAAATTGCTCTATTTTGCAATGGTGTGTGGGCATCAATTTTTAAAATGGCGATTGGCCTAATGACTGCTTTGAGGGGTGATTTTCTCTGAAGAGAAATATCTCCAAAAGTCATCGGTTAAGCCACTGAAAATTGAAAAGAAAATGAAAGATGAGGAAGTGAGCTTTAATTTGATATGTGTCTTGAACACCTGTGAAACTTGTGAGTATTTTTCCTGATTTTTTGAAGTGGGATATTTATCACTTTTGTCTATGGCAGCTTATTTACTGGTTGGTACCCCTAGAGCTAGGTCTAGGTCTTTACTCCACTGAAAATTCGTGGAGATGCGCAGACAATAGCCGAAGCTCTGGAAGTCCGTTTCGGTCACGGCCATAGTTCATTGCATAGGTTTTGCCATGAAACTTGTGAACCCAGAATTCACTTACTGAAACATTTATGAGAAAGGTGGCCATTTATTGGTATGCACATAAACAACATGGAATTAGCAAAGTAGAGCAAATTTAGCCCAGCTAAACCTGTAATGATGCATGTTTGTGTACAAACTAATATAACATTTAGACAATCTTCTTGGGATGACATCACCGTTCTGGCTCACGAATATGGAAATACTCATTAGCATAAAAGCAAAATACCCTTTGCAATAGTGAAACAAAAGTTGAAAATAAGGTTAACTGAGACACAGAGGCGAGGTTTATGTCAATACCTCATGGTCTTATTTAACTTTCACTCTTGTAGTCATAAATCTTTCATTTATTGAATTTGTGTACAACTTGATTTGTACATTGCAAAACGGAAATAACTGGGTTTGAGTTTGTTCCATCGGTTTATCAAGTGCCCTGGCCTACATGACCAAGTCTGTAGCGTCATAAAAGTTCTAATGCACGGGATCAACTGTAGCACAGTGGATCTCGCGGGGCTAGCGTTTGATACAATGGTCCTTCAAGACTGTATAGCAAGCGAGGCATAACTTAAAATGTCATAAGGACGACTCATTATCATCACCGATGCAGGGGTGGCGATTCACTGCCAGAGAGACACTAGACATTTGCGACGGCAATTGACATGCCACCAATAAATTCAGAGCTTGTGTCATTTTTGTTGGGTATCTCTTGCCACATCCGAAACAGCAAAGTGCGCCAGAATGCACCTTTGACTGGCAACGTTTTTGACATGAATTTCAATAAAGGCGCGGTGTTGCTATTTTTGCACAAACAGACATCGATTTAATACTTTCGACGAAGGTCGTCTGTCCAATGCAGTCGTTGGAGCAGAGGGTATTTTCTCGGGCTGCATCCGAATCTGTTGTCCAGGGCTAGGTCAAGGCCTTTACTCCCTTGGAAATACGTGTAGACGCGCAGACAATAGACTGTCTGATCGCACTACCTAAATCACTACCGCGCAGTTAACAGGATCGGAAAAGTAACAACGGGAAGCACAACAGTCTGAAGAAACCAGACCTGAATAAAGTAACATCCAAGAAGACTCTTCGTTGTTGGTCATTCTTAAATCTTATTTTCTTGATAAATATTTATTTTCAAGGGGATCTTACTTGAATGGAAAAAAATCATTCTTTTCTGATTCGGGTTATGCCAGAGTTTTGCCGTGCAAGCATACACGTAATTGTGCATCATCGTGTTACAGACTAGACGACCTTAGAGCGGGCAATATTATTGAGCACATCGCCGTGCTTTGTTGTCCATTCTGGGCTGGACCTGTCTAAAACCGGTCAGGGGGGGCAATGCTGGGACCTATCGGTATAGGTCGAGTAGGGGAATGGGCCCCGAGCTGGACCAAGAGAGGGCGCGATTTTCCTGGCAACGGACGCTCCTTCGGTAGGAACTTTACTCCTCTCTGCACCGCTGCCAGTCGTGTTTCGGTGTTCCAAATCACGTTTTTTTTCTTGTTATTAACACCCAAATGTGTCATTGTGTTTAAATCGACTAACACATCAACACGTCTTTGTTTATTAAAGATGAACACCACAACGTGTTTAGCTTTGGATTATTAACACCACAACACGTTCATAAAGTGTTACCAGGAAGGCGCTTAGAAGGCGGTAAAACATTAACACTTGTATTTGATCCATTGCAAGACAGCATTTATTCTGTACTTGACATATATCCTTGTCCTGAGGAGAACAACAACGTTTCCGAAGGGCACACTAGGACTTGTTGTCGTACGCTTTCCAATCGTGGACCCTCAACCAAACCTGGCTTGGCCGCAACCCGAGTGAGTGAACGTGCACGTGCAGAGAGAGTCACGTGTATCTTGTACCGAGAGCATCCCGTGAACACCATCCTCCTAAATTAAGTGGTTTCCTCAGCCTTCGGGGATGTCATAAAATGGGACTAATACTCACGGTGCAGAGAGGATGGAAAGTATATACAAAGAGATTATGTTGACATGGGGGCGAAAACTCATCCAAACTGCTGCCACAAATAACATGGAAATCTAACTTAAGACATGATGTTGTCGAAATGGCAACCATTTGTAACATAAGATAAGGAAAATTTAAGAGAAAAAAATAAAGAGATGGACAAAAAGAGATGAAAATCACCCACTGTTTGAAAAAAGATCAGTATTGAATGTTCTATCCTCATGAGTGCTCTGCTCTCCTGGAAATTTCCCCTCCCGAAAAAGGGGTTTCCCCACCCCGGAAAAATGCTGGCTACGCTCTTGCGAGGGTATTGACGATTCCTTTCCCATTTTCTCGCATGGCGTGCAGCAGCACTGTCAACATGAGGTGGTCACGTGGATGACGACTGTGACATCTGGAGCACTTCCCGGGGGGACGGGGTCGTTCTTTTGGTATGTACAGAGGCAGGGGCGTTGATGAGCGTGGGGACGATGCGCGCGGTGTCGTTCCATCTCCCCCCCCACCAATCTGACGATGAAATCTCGAAGCTCGCATGCACTGGCAGCTCCTTGGAGATGTGCAGAGCATCAAAAACGCAATTATCTCGGAGTGTTTACAGTAACTTCAGCTTCGCTAATTGGGGTGTGATGAGACGCTTTCCCGCACAGCGTAGTAGATTTGTCAGCCGGTCGAAATTTAAACAACTTCGGTTGCTAAATTTGGTCACCGCGAAACAACCGAGACGCGACGTCAGAGACACCCACCCACACAGAGACTGAAGTGTACAACCAGGTAAAAACAGATCCATTACCCCCCTTCAACGTCACGGCATGAGAGAAAATATATCTAATTACCGCGGTGCAGTCTGGGAGGGGATCAGGTCCTATGGGATTAGGATGGAGGCGGGATAGATATATCCACCGTTTCGGCTAGGGGTCACGGGGTCACAAAACCAGATGTCTGAACTGAAAAACAAGAATTACAGATGTTTCATCACCTCCTCTTAAATCAACATCCTCATGGAAGTATAAGGAGAACTAGCACTGCTCGAGGCGCTATCTTTTCTTTTCCTTTCTTTTTTTATTTCACAACTGTCTTCGTGGTAATGCACCTTGCACCTTCCAGAGGGAAAACGGCTTCATTGCAATGCCCGAGAGGAGACTAGCCAAGTCTCGTGGAAGCTTCCCTGTTGAAATAAATCGGACATTTAACTCTTTACCCTTCGGAAAAAATCCTCCAGGGCCACTATTACAAACAAAAAGAGTTTCTCTGCAAGAAAAGTAGGATCCGACTGCAAATAAACATTTCTCAACAAGATGAAAGAAGTTTTGAAAAGACCCCCCCAGCACAAAAAGTGCTGTTCATGTACTGGGATTTAAGCCCCCAAAGAGAAATCGCCGCCGTTTGTAGGGAAAGGGGATGAGTTCAGTTTTTGCGTTTGGTGGACATTATCACCGGTTAGGCGACTGCATAATGCATTTTATGGTCGCAAGTGCCGAGGAAAAAATTTCACTTTCGAGAATGAGAGTACGCGTGCGGTCACGCTAGCGTACTGAGAAATCGCCAGCCACATTGGCATTCTCTCTGCAGATGGACTCCACATTTTATCCACAGGGACCCAATTGCTCATATGCAGCAAGGTATGAGACGGAGAGAACCCCCCTGCTTTGTGTTGGTCATTGTCTCGCAGGAATCTGGGGAATTCCTTTCAGACATCTTGGGGGATGTGTTAAGTAACAATAGTTTGGAATGTGTATAGGGATTGGACATGTTGGGGGGGTACCCCTCGGTCTCATTTCTTGCTGGGTATACAATTGCTCTTCCTGGCCTTGGCCGGGGATGGCCATCAAATTACGAACTGAAGTTTTCTACAATCAGCGTAATAAACATTTCAGCTTAGTACATTTATATTGGGGGAAGAAACCATAAAAATCGACTAAGAGTCTTGTTGACGCTTTTTTCTTTAACTGATGACGAAGTTGCAGAAATACCGGAAATAAGCGAACAATAACACAGTGTTTATTTCCAGCGGCACGTGCACCCGTCTCTGTGCTCACGTGCGTCGAAAAGCGAAAGGATTTCAAACAAATCCCCCTTTTTCCAGTGGAGGAGAGGATAAGATGATTGTCAACTTCAGTGGAAATACGGATACCTGAGCTTCCAACAAATTATTATGCTCTTCAGTTTACTTGGAGATTTCTCACAGCTCTACGTTGATCGTTCCTGCACGCGAATTGTTCTTCATTCACGTGGCTTAATAAGAACCACGCTGTTTACAAACGGAAACCCCTTTTACTCTCGAAGAGCACTGACATTAAAGACAGAACAGGGAGCTCACTCGGGAAATACACAAAGTGTTAATAACAAATCTCGTAGACATCATCATCATCATCATTGTCGTCTTTGTTTTTGTCTTGTCGCGATGCGATTCTACTCGCTGCGTACGCAGTATACAGACTTTACTTTCACGCTCGGTATGGTCCGGTGGAAAATGCATCGATCGGCGAACTGGCCTCGACTCATCCCTCGCGCTGACGTCTTGAAAGGCCGTGCATTCAGTTGGACTTTCTTCGCCAGGGACAAACAACATCCATGACACTGACACTGTCCCTGTGGATGTTGTTGGAATCAATATCGACTAGATAATAAGTTTAAGGCCATTAATGCTTTCACTGGTAGTGCCGTAACCCTGACGGTTCTCGACAGGGCCGATCCGGGCAATCAGTCGCGTACACGTCTCCTACGGTTCAACTTCAAGATGCCGCATCATTGCTTCGACACCCCATAATGCTCGTTCCAAATTTCAACTCCAGTACTGTATTCCTTCTTCAGGGAATTTTGAGATGAGTTGCAGACCTACAATCACGACAAACCAGAGCCTTCCTTTAACTGTTCTCCAAGCACTGTCTCCATCCAACAAATCTCATGATTGTCTCGTCACGAGATTCATTTCATAACGAAACTAGGCCTACGGGTGGCTTTAAAACATTTTGAGACTTGAAGATGAGAGAAACCAAATTTAACTTTTCTCAACCTTTTCAGAGATCGTAAGACGTCGCAGATAGCTAGCTAAGCATTGTACAAGTGACCGAACGCGCATTAATAAAGCAAATATATCAGATGTGAACAGGCTTTCTTTACGAGCTCAGGAGAAGGTACAACAATTCTATGATTCAAAACATTAGAAGGAAAAACTTCGAATATTTTACTTCTTAAACACTCTTTGAAACGCATTTTGTGTCCTGTTATTAACACCAACATGTGTCTTTGTGTCTAAATTTAGTAACACTTCAACACGTCTTTGTTTACAAGATAAACACCACAACGTGTTCATAACACCTGTTTTTCAGTGTATTCTCCAATTACCGCATTGTCATTGGCATGAATTCGACCAATTAAGTTACTCCAAACTTGACATACATATATAAGTTACTGTCCTACTACGGGGAGAACAGCACTGGACTTTTTTCCCGAAGGATTTGTACACGTTTTCCAATCATGGACCCTCACTCAAACCTGGACGGGCCTATTGTCCTCTATTAGTGTTTATAACGTCCACGATTTGAATGGGCTCACATCCGCAAAGTTGTTTACTGATAGCAGGTGAAGCCTACGTGTTCGCAGAAATGCTGTGACTTTCAGAAAATTCGAGCAAACGAATGAGTGCGGTCAAGGTCCCCGGTGACCCGACGCTGGCATATGCAGTTAGTATTGCAAACAGGGTTCAAGGTCGTGTGCACGTGACAGCACCAACAAAAGACAACAAAGGCATGCGCAGTGGGAATGATGATATCCCGCGCATGAAAACGTTTTTTCTTGTTGACACGATTTTCAGGGTGTTTGTTCATTATATGACGCCACTTCGTTCGCTATCTTGGCAAGATAGTCAGCTAGACCGACTGACAAAGTACAATATCCTGGCTTCTCAGGCTGATTTTGGTGGATAGTCATTTTAGACTATCGCAAACCTTAGTCAATATGAGAATTTATTGTGCTGGCCTTTCGAAGTACACAAATACCAATGAAACCTGTGAATTTGCTTAAAAAGAACTGTTTCATATTTAAAAGTACTTCCACACTTTCTCACACTACAGCAAAGATATACTGTAGTGGCTTGAGTTTTCCCGAGGTGAAATACAAACAAACGGCAAAAGGACAAACCAAAATAAATTTGAAGACATATAACTATAAGAGCGCCGATGTTACTTTAAAAAGAGTTTGTCCAATTATGTTCATTGCAAGCCGACCGCTTTTTAGTCATCCCCATGTAGCCCCAAATCTCCAACCCATCGAAAGTCATCCCTTAATGAGGTCAGGCAGCATTGTGCCTACTCTCGCTTATACCGCTGACGCAACGTACCTTTGAATGGATCGACAAAACAACAGCAGAGGTCTGGACTGACGCATAACGCACATGCACAGGACATAAACATCAGGAACATTGCATGCATTGGTGCTCAACGTAAATGTACTTTAAAGGTACAGGCCCGTTGTTGTGGGTTTTGCAGATGGGAGGCAAGCCGGCAATTACTCGTTACAATTATGCCTGGAAGGATGTTTTGAAGACTTGTGTGTTGATGCTCCTGACTCATAATCAATCGTGCAATATTAGGTCAATTTTCGTGTTTTTTTCCTTTACTGATTAAATTGTAGTTTACTGGCTTATTGACTTAGGAGCAATATTTTGATACCTTGCTCTACCCGGCAGATAAGTTTGAAATGAATTTATATCATTTGGCAAAAAAGTCGCGCCGCTCAAGTCTCACATACTTATTACATCTGACCACGGAGCTATAAAAAATTCCATTATCTGACATCATTGAAACTTCAAACAACAGTATTATTTTAACTTATTTTGATAGAACATAAGACTTATTTGCAGTGAGAAACTGCAAATTGAAAGTGTCAAAAAGTAATATTCGGCTGCACCAAAGTAGCAGGTTTAAGTGGTATACGACTTTCATATTTCTAAGAGCCGCCATGCAGGGAATGACTGGTTTCACTTCCGACGAAATCCGATTACGGGGGGGGGGTTCGCTTTAGGCTGAATTTTCTTTGGTAGATACACGGTGTGCGTCATCCAGCGGGACACCATTATCCCAGTGTAAAGGGTCTCTCGATCGATATGACCTCATTACTGAGCCCAATCCCTGGCAAGGTCGAGCTCCCTGAATACCCCCCCCCGATTCTTGGTAAAGCGAACTCGTTTCATGTTTGTTGGCTTGGGTACAGCTGGCTTGTTCATTTGCCCGTGCACAGTCGTTTGAAGTAACAGGATGGCATCGACCCTACGGGGAAAATAATGTATTATATGCGCAATGGGAGGGGGCAAGCTTTATTTTCGAAGTGACTGTGAGAGCGAGAAAAAAAAGTGCGATGTCCACCGGGTCGATAAAGTCATTAGCACGATTCGAGGACGTTGTAAGCCTTTCAGAGTGGACCAGGCGCGTCAAAAAGTACACTTATTTCAGGGGCACCGGCATCAGGATAAGAGATCCGTTTGCCAGGTCGCAGGTTGGCGGCGCAGAGACGGACCTTTTCCTGTTGGTGTTTGACTGAACTGAGCTCGAGGGGTTGTAAACTGATGGTTGGCAAGGCCTCGGCAGTAGCAAAGCAGACTTCGTGGGTTCAAGTTGAGCCCGAGGAAACTTTGGTTTGTGACAGCTTCGAAAAGTACTGAAGGCGCGATGCCCTTAAAAGCGAAGGGAAAAACCCTCGTTTTGATGACCTGCATCACTCTGACGACACAAATTCGACCACATGAGATAGGTCCTACATGTATACGCTTTTCAATGATTGCACAGCAAACTGGTTAACCTTAGAGAGAGTTGTCAATTGATTTTGACTGAAGGCAATTAAGTTAAACCAAAGGAAACAGGTCATTCTTCAAACCAAAACCCGCCTTTCTTGCAAGCACGTCACACCCTGCTGACCCGATAGCTCGTAGCTCCACAAGGCCCGACTCTAATGTGATCACTCCCCATCATACAATGGCGCGATAGGGTGAACATACCGGTGGAATCATTTTCTTTAAAACTGACTAAAACCTGTGCTTGTTTCCCAGATGGCTAAGGGAAATTCTTGCAGAAATCGTCAATTTGCGTAGCTAACAAATGGTGTGTTTTTAACCAGAAAACCAGATTAAACTTCAAGACTTTGATTTCAAATGTCAGTACACTGTATGCAAATGTGGAAAGAGCATTACAATGACCTCGAGTTCGGTTTCGAAGTAAAGGCGTTGGCTGCTCAATTCCTACCGATAAACCTGACCGTGCGAATTATTGCGAACTGGGTCGAAGGATCGTGAAGAACCCCGAAACATTCTGTGCAGCACCGTCACGGTGCCAGGTGCAAGCACACACGCCCGCGAGAACCCATTGACCCTCAAGGCCTCGTGTATCCCTTCGTGGAAATCCGATCCGTTTTCCAGGTTCGCTACCATCACATTTCGCCCTGCTATTGAGCGGCGCATAGCTACACACGTGAACGACCGTTATTACGTAGAATAACCTGGGTGACTAGGCCTCACAACGCGCTGTTGATATCATTAATCATAGTCACTCAATTCAAAAGCCACTGATAGCACACGCCCCTGCCAGTGTTTACCCCCTTTTCCGGGATTAAATACGGGCGAGTGCGATTACCTTTCATGAAATATTGATGGCATCATCATCACAAGCCCTCGCACCAACTTTGTTAATTGTTCTGGTTGAACGATCGCGAGCCCGTCGACCTCAGTCGCACTAAATTATTGTTCTTCGGGAGGGAAATTGGTGTGGGGCGGGGACCAGCAACGCCATCAAGGGTAAGGTCAAATGACAACTGGAAAAGCAAGTGTATGGTTCATGATAGGCAGCGTTTGGAGACAGGCTCCCAAGACACTCAGAACCAAAAATGTATTTTAGTTGAAAAATACTGCAAGTTCGTATTCTTTGTTCAGTGGCACCCCTTTCAAACTCCCCCCATCAATGAGTGTAAGTATAAAATCAAAACAAACAATAAAGAAACAATAAAGAAAAAAAATGGTAACGAATAATAACACCAGACCAGCGCCGATTATAAACCCGTCTTTGAGTCATTGTAAACATAACCGTTTAAAATTAAACACCTTTTTGGAAATACACAGGGGTTTTATGGTGTTCAAGGAGTATTAACATGCACTCGATATACGTGTTTTTGTGTCTTGTTATGAATACCCAAAATGTGTCATTGTGTCCACATCAACACGTCTTTGTTAAAAGATGAACACCATAACGTGTTCAGCTTTGGATTATTTACACCACAACACGTTCATAAAATGTTGCCTGGAAGGCGCTTAAAAGGCGTTAAAACATTAACACTTGTTTTTCGTTGAAGATGGTAGAAACTACAAAAGAATAGATTGCACTGAGCCACAATGAACATGGAGAATAAAAAAACTTAGGGAAGCGGCAGACTTATTAAAAAAATCAAGCACTCCTCTGCAGGAACAATGTTTTATTTCTGACTGGCTTTTGAGACTGACAGTTGGCCGCGGCCTGACGTCACACGGGGGGCATGGCGAGTGATCGGCTTTTCAGCTTTTCCCGCATCGATCGAAATCGCCGAACTGTAATTACTGCTTACATTGCGGCCCACAGAGTTTTGACACCCTTTCGAAGTCACGTAGTATCATGAATCAGCGGCCAACCTTGGAACATGAAATGATGCACTCAGTTCGAGAACGCCGGCCGTCATTATGGCAAAGTTGTTCGATTACTGATTTCCCACAAAAAGTACAAAATTTCAAGGAATTCAAACTGACTTCATCGTGAACTAATGTGACATAAGCTGGTACGCTGCGTTTCGGGCAAAGATGTAATCTAGATTCTGAACCCGGAATAGCAACCTAATGACACCACATACAGGTGAACTGCTACACGCGAATGCTGACAAAAATTATTCACCAAGTTCACAAGAGGGGGATAGGCAGCCAGTGACACAAGGAACAGGTCCAGCAGGGTGGAGTTCCGGAAGATTTAGAAACAAGTGTGTATTTAAAAACAGACCATGGGAAAAGTGGGGCAGAAAGAAAAGAGAATGCTGGTCACAGTAACACAAGATCCGAACAAATGAGATCTTGAGTTCGACATCTTCGTGGCATCCACCGCCCGTTGAACGCTTCTCAACTATGGAGGCAATCTGATGTTCATCTCGTTTAGTTCAAATGACAGCGAAAAAAAAAACACATGCCCGTAGTTTTACTTCAAACCATCCACTAAGGCCTTCTAAACGTTATTTTAGGAGATAAATTTCATCTGCCTTAATTAAGGGGGGGGGGAACACGTTGGCTTTAAGCCAGCAAGTCATCGACGATAAATGCTTGTCTTGAAATGTTGCACTGATGATCATCCGGTTGATCAAGTGGCCTTTCGTTAGCCGCAGCACTAGAGGCTCGCTTGGGATGGGTGGGGCCTCAGTATTTCCGTCCCCTCGCTTGTTTCCAATGAAACGTTGATGAGGCTATGAAATTTCTCCACCTCTCGTCTATTCGACAGGCCACGCGCCAAACGAGGGTCCTCCTGAGTAAAATCACTCCGTGTCACGTGCGGCAGCATCATAAATTGAGTCACCGTTTCGAAATATTGCGGGTTGGTCCGGAAGCAGCGTAGAAAACTCAGTGTGGATGCGCTCCACGAGCGCGCCAGTGGGTCATCATGCATAGTAATGTCATGCGTACGTGATCTGGGCGGGGAGCCCTCAGGTCGGTCGGTGACTGCTGATACCTCGTGACTGATTCACAATAAACAAACCACTACGGGCTGCATATGAGTCAGGCGCGCCGTACAGATACAATCCGCCAATAGTGTCTGCTAGGATATATAAGTCCGACCGCAGTCACAGGTTGAGTCAGACCGTTTTGAAACTCGAATAGCAGTCACTTGATTCTCCCTGCGATACGTGAGCAAATCCAGCGAAGCTGTTAGCGTGTGTCAGAGAGATTCACATGCTAAACACAACACAAGCGTCATCACACTCAAACATCGGGAATCTCCCCAGATTTCGAGACTTACACCGCCGAAGAGTCGATATGGTTGGAAGTGATCGTTTCCCTCTGCCTAACATGCGCAACACACCCACCACGACCATGGCAAGCATGAGCTTTCATCCTGGCAACGAGAGCAAGAAAGGCTGTTTGGTGCTGGTGATGGGACCTCGGCGCCAGCGCCTTCAGGTCAGCATCTATGCCAAGACCCTGGACCCCTTTGTGGTCTTCTACCCGGACAAGAAGCACTGCCGGCACTGCGGCGTTCTCAAGCTGAAGGGATGCCGCGTCGAGCCGGTCAGCGGCAGCGACACTGACTTCCGGGTCATTCCGAAGAATGGCGACGGCGGGCGGGTGATGGTCCTGGGCGCCGATTCCAGGGCCGAGCGCGAGGAGTGGGTCAAAGCGCTGACCGCTCCCGTTGCCGTGGAACTGGGCCTGAGCGGCCGGCCCCGCTCCATCTCGCTCAGACAGCAGCGGATGCCGTCCCTGCCCGAGATCGACGAGATCTGCTCCGACTCCTCGGACCTGGAGGAGGAGGAGGAAGAGTCGTGCCATGAGCTGGAGTCGGAGCACGGGGGCAGCTCGCCCTCGTTGCCCCGCTCTCGGCACGAGTTCCTGCACAACCTGGACAAATTCGGCCGCCGGCCCCGGTGCTGCACGGTCCACACCTCCACCCCTGCACCCCACGACTGCGACAGACCATGGGACGCGCCCAGACCATCCCATGCCATTCCCAATGGCCTGTAAAATACCAACAACTGTAAAAACCATGCAAAGAAATTGACTTTGCCTTTGTTTTATGGTGTTTCTTTTATAGTGTGCGTGCAATATATTAACATTTTGTTTTGTTGCTGCCCGACGGGCACGAGCTGTGTGTGCATGACTATCCCGCCTGAGACTCACCGCAGAATGGTGCTACTCCTGCAGACGACAGACTTAACTTAAGCCGCTACAAATGACTCCTGAAGGCCTTAAACCTACAACGAAGAAAGACACATTCAACAAATAGATACGGAGAGACTGGAATCGGAGCTTGTCACAGGAACACCTGCGTCCAACTGAGAAGGAAGTGCTGGAGAAAGATGGACAACTTGTTTGCCCGACTAAGCAAAGGACCCAGCTTGCTCCCCAGACAGACTTGTTTTTGTAATGTATCAACCTATAAAGTGTTCTTCCGCTCTGCCGACAGGCAAAACATGTTTTTGTACTTGTTTCAAAGCACAGAAAATTAAATTATCTCCCTGTTTGCGAATTCATAATTTCCTGTCTTATTAATGCTCAGCTAGGCATTTAATAACAAGTCTTGTTAATCAGAGGTTTTCCTAAATCTGTCAAAGACATTCCCTGTGGATGTATCATCTAACAATGTGGCCTCCAAACCACAACATGGATTCGAGGAAAACCTCTGAAGAAAATTATTTGACACTGTACATGTTAAAGAACCGAACTTGTCTTTTAGTGTTCATTTGTGTCACCCCTTGGCTGTTTGTAATTTGCCGCAATTGATCAGCGACTGTTATGCACGGATGTCGTTGATCACTCATGTTCACGGGTGTTTTGAAGTTGCCATGTACACGTCCGCACACAAAACCAGCCCAGTTGTTTTGTATCTATTTTGAGCTTCATTTGTACGCCTGAAACTTGTGTAAACACCAAATTGTTGTAGGGACTCTGGTTTGTCTTAGCAGTGACGTAGGCAGGTGCTTCCAAACATCTCCTTAAAAATGTCTTCTGTAAAAACAGAAGGACTAAGAAGCCTTTCACATGCAGGATGTGTAACATGTCCATACTTATCAGCCGGCACTCGATGTATGGACTGACGGCACACTGCTCACTGGCAGACGTAAATGCAAATTCGTGTTATGGTAGCCTGTGTACCAGTGAGCGGCCTGCAAGCTGCCCGGGCGTGTACGTGTACTGTACAAACCGGGGGCTCGTTCGCTCGTTGATCCAAATTCTCCCCCACAACACTCTGCACTGTGAACTCGGTATTGTATGAAGGGTTTATCGGTATTTGCATCTCCGCAACCCGGAATATGATTTGTTGATGCCTTGGCTGCGTCTATTTTTCAATAATTCCAAAGGTCGACTCCTATGGAGATTTGCGTGAAGGGCCAAAGCCGATTGAGGGTGGGGCGTGAGCCAGCCACTCGAGGATATGAAAAATTATCGTTGGCTGATTTATCATCAATAAATATTGCTGTTTGGCTCGCAGCCAAAACCAATCGTATTCCGAGGATTGCGGAATTGTAGACTTGCAAATTGATTCACAAACTACAGCAGCAAACCAAAACTTGCTATGGCCAGTACAAATAACTTGTTTCAACAGGTTTTTTCGTAGTTGTATACAAATGTATGCCGATGGCATTTCTGAAGGAGCTTTCATCTTCATAATCAAAATACAGTTAAAAATTCGGGCAACAATCTTGCCATTATCTCGTTATGCCTCTGCAGCTTATGTTTAGTGATTGGAACTTATGATTATTGTTTTACAAAATATACAAGCGAAACAAAAAACTCTGGTCAGAGTGCAAATACTGATCTGAACTAACTTAGTACGAAGCTGGCACAAATCATGACTATCAGCAGCAGGCCCGGATGCACATGACTTTGTATACAAGGCTGTTCAGCAGTTACTTACACGAGAAAGGCGGGAAAGCGAAACAGAATTTCCATTTGATTGTTGCTACAGCAACAGTGAAAGAAACAAGTGTTTTACCATTCTTTCCCGTTTCCTGAAATCAGAGGTCTCGGTGCCGACGGCTGTTGCCTGCCGTGCAATGACTCAGCGCGATGATTTTTGTCTGCTTCGTCGAGTCTATGACTAATTTCTCTGCCCTTTTGAAAACTGTTGACACATGCCTCAAAGTGCTTTAAAGTGTTCCGCTTGGTCAAGACAATTTTTCGTAGCCAGTGTGTGCAAAAGACGGGCTGAAAATGACAATCTGTTAAATTGTTAAACTGCAAATTGTATATGTTCGAAGTTACGACTTAAATATGATGCTTGTAAAGTATATCGTTTAATTCAAGATATGTATATTGTGAATTTTATAAAGACAAAAACTTATTTATTATATACCTTATAATGATCGTTGAGATATTATGGCAACATGAATGATAAAGTAAAAAAAAACGAAGAGATGCTGTGTTGATATTAGATCATTTCTGTGTTCAGTGTTGGTGTTCGGATGTGTTCTGCCTCGGCATGCTGTACGCATGGTGGTTTTGTGGTGTTGCAGTTTGTATTTTGCTTGGTTGTGATACTGAATTGAGCGCTACCATTGCGAAATCCGAAAGTGCTGTTTGTTGTGCTCCGGCTGTTAAGCGGCCCATTCATCACAGCTTAATATGATATTCGTTCAAGTATGCTGTTTCGTAAACACCCTAACACGCCCACACACCCCGTGCACACATTCATTAACTGCTTGCTGGGGCTTTCACACATTATTGCTGATGTTCGCCTGTGCAGCGGAGGCCCGTGCGTGGTCTTTACACGAACAATTATGCGTGGAGGTCGAGAAGGGTCGGCGTATGACATTTGACGTGCAAAAATCAACGTCCATGCGCGGCACCGGCAGCGCCAAGCTAGCTCTGAACAGCGTAGCGCTATGCTGCAAATGCCTTCATTATGCCCAGACTAAGTGACGTCATAACAGGCCGGCTGACACGTGAGGGCGCTGCGGAATGAAATGGATGAACCACAGGCATATAAATGCGTTTATGTCTGTCGGATGAACGCACCGCCGGAGCGCGACGAGAGTCGTAAACACACCGCCAGCAATTACGTGAAGTTGCGCTGGTGCCTCACAAGATGCGCGGAGCTGGCAACACGAAACGCATATCTCTGATTGGTCAACGGATCCAAATAACATCCGACTGAGAACCTGCAATAATCGGTGAATTACACTGACGTGAACCCGCTGCTCTTCATTAAGGTATGCGTCGACGCTCAGCCAACGTCAATAGCAGGATGTACCTGTCATTAAAGGGCACATTCATGTGCCGTGTAGCATGAAGCCAAGCAATGACGTATGCTGTCAATTATGCACGATAAACAATGACAGACGAACGACTTATTAAACTCAGGTGTTATGTGAGGCGGATGGTTGATTTTTTTAATTCATCGCAGAAACTGATTTGGACAAAATGCAACAAGTTGAGGAAGTGACCACACACTCCAAGAGTGTATTCTTAGTAGATATAATCATACTACGAAGACGAATGGTCTACATAAACAAACATCGCAGGAATAAACAGGGCAATGTTGCAGGAATAGCTTATATGCCTTTGCAGCGCTTCATCGTTTGAAGAAATTACCAATAAAATCCACAATGTTGGTTTGGGGACCGTGTTTGATATAGTTCAGTTCGTTGGAAAAAAGAAGGTGCGAAAACATCACTTAATTAATGGGATGACACTTCACCTCGTTTTCCTCCCTGTATTGACTGTTGAAGCCCAGATGTTTGAACTGATATTTGCTTTCTCCCTCACGCGATTGTTTGTTGTGGGGCCCCTGAAAAATTTTTGAACAGAAACAAGACAAAATCTTGAGAAAAGTGTTTGTAAACACACCGCTGTTCACGCAACTTTCAAATGGATTTATGCTCTAGGCCGTTGATTTGTTGATGACGGTGACAATTTTCAGACAGTTGGTCGGTCGAGCGGGTTCTGGGTGGGCGGGTGCAGCAGGCAACAGCAGTCTATATACCCACAGGAGGAGTCTGGCCAAGGACACTTTTACCGGCTATAAATTAGCACAGGAAATAACACAGATCACGGGGTCTCTCAATGGATATCGCGCTGCGTGGAACGTTTGAGATCGATATTCAGAATGGTCTGGTTAAAAGACGGGGGACCAGACAGTCGTGATGGTCCGCGAAGCTGGATTCATATTCACTCCAACCTTGAAAAACAGCAACTTTTTAACGCCATGCCCGATACTCGCCGCCATTCAGACGTCAATGCGGCAAATTTGGATGGGGGGGGGATAAAGAAGTACATAAAACATTTCACTGGCAGTTTTCAGAGCGAATCGATCTACGGTTCATCCATCCGTAGTCTGCTTAAAAGGGCAAATACCCATCATATCCTGCTTAAGTCAAATGTGGTTTAAAAAGTGTCAAACATAGGCCTCAGTTGTACCCGTATAGACGTTTGTTTAGCCGCAATAACGTTTAAATTATAAAACTACCTGTTTTTCATTGGTGCTACCCACAAATCATCGCACAGTAAATGCCGTGACATTCGACTGATTATTGCTTCACTTCAATTGTGTGCCATTCGGTTCTTAATTTAAAAACCATAAAATGCACTATCGTCATCACATATTGTTAATTAAAAAATAATTCTTGTGTTCCTGTAAGAGTCACGCAGATCTCCCGTAAAAAGATCTGCAGATCCGAAACCAATTAGGCCGGTTTTTCTGCTCAGTCTCTACTGCGCATCCTCTACCCCTGCGCAGGTGCAGTTCCACCCAGCCGCTGTGCGCGAACAGCCGTTTCACTGCCGCATCTTGTTACATAGTTTGTAGCCAGCCACGCCAGGCGGCACAAAATCTCACGGGAAAGTTCATTAAATGTGGCATTCTCCATTTTTCGATCACGCTAGCTGTTGCGCACAATATTTCGTTGTTTTTCTTATTGCGAATCAGGCAAGGTTGCCTTTGCAGAACATGGGCTCAAAGAATATCGATACACTGCGAAGCATAATTTTACCTGCCTGAATTATGAAAAAAGAAAAATCGCTATGCCTCTTAAACTAATAACAATGTACCGGTAGTGCATCAATGTACGCACGAACGAAAGACGCAAGTCTGGAAGTTTGGCGCCTGTAATGAAGACAGGCGAGCACTCTACATGTACAGTTATGTACTTCTAATATGAACATAGAGGAATTAAAAGTTAAATCAAGATTTACAAGCACTAAAGTGATTACACAATGTTCAAGCAAGATCTTCAATGCATGCATTGCATTTACTCAGATTAGCTGGCTTGTCTGTTTACATTTTTTTCGAAAAAAGGGACCGTCAATTTCCCTTAATTAATAAGAGGACTAGAGGCTTGGCTGCGTTCTTGGCGTTTTTAGGGGCTGTTGATTGATTTTAAAAAATGTCCCTCATGGCAACAAGTTATGTGCCTGTGTGAGTACAAGCGATTTGCCCCTCTCTAAACTGTCCATTTATTTGCAGAAATTCCCAGGTGGGGCGCCTTGTTCCTTTTATTTTAAATGAATTGGCCAAGAGCACAAAGCTGTCAATAAAATGACCATAAGCATTGGAAAAAAAAAGCATCTGACTTATGTAACGAAGTAGCTGCAGCCAAAGAACAGGTACACATCTTGCGAGCACTGCTGGTGATGCAGGTTTTACCTGTTCCAGGTGATACACTTTGCAGCTGAATCGGAAGGATGAGCTACATCCGTTTGGAGCCACGTTTCCGGGAGAAAAAAGGTTAACAAAAGGTTAACTAACCCAGCATAACAGATGGGCACACCGGGATATCAGGAGTGGCCTGGAGGGTCGAAACTGACTGGTACTCCAGGGCAGCGATGTCAGCCGGTACCGGTTCATGTCTACATGCAGTGCGAGATACGCTCGGTACCAGGGGGAACGAGTGATCAGGGCGCAGGTCCACAAAGCGGAAAGAGTTGGCTGATGTTTGCCAAGGGCTGCGCCTCTGGCTGGCCGGTCTCCAAGCAACAACAGTTAAAGGAAATTGGGGCGAGACTTTACGAGAGTGCCTCAGCAAAGCTGTCAAATATGGCAAATAATTCCATGTCACTGACTTTTTCTATAAAGCAACAGTCTTTATCAGTACTTATCGATATTCATCATACAATACTACACTAACTCGATGTATCGATATTCGAATACTCAAATTTGAGATCGACTCTCGTGCTGCTTGAAAGGCCTCAGAACGGCCTCAGAAAAGAAAAGGTACGACTTTCATGAACAATTGCACATTGTATACTACACAGTAATCAGAATGTCCCTTTTGCTGGTCATGAATACAGAAAATAGGAAAACACTGAAATGAAGACCACTTCAAAGCAGAAGCCGGTAGCACCTGATAGACACAGTTTTAAAGGTTCTCTGCTATTCAAGACCCTTGTTGTGTTAAATAAATCTGTACTGAAAACAAAACCAGAACTGTGTCTGTTTTTTCGTTTATTTCCATCGGTTTGGCTGATTTTTACGATTTTTTAAAGCAATTTTTTCATGCCCCCACTTTTGCCCATCGAAAACTGTGAATGAATAATGTAATGCATCACATAATACGATGACGTCACGTAAAGAGCCCGATCTTCAAGGTAGGGTCCACTGACCCGGCGTTACGCGTGGACTGACCGAATTAGTCGTACCGGTATCGTGCCGAAAAAAAATCCTTGAAATTTGGCCACAGCAAGTGACAATGCCGACTAGATAAATCGTGTCAGGATGCAGCAGTACACCAAAGGACGGTGTACGCCTGCTCAGGTTCCCAAAAGACCCGGCATTACGGAAAATCTGGACAGCAAAAGTGCGCTTGAGCAGGGCAAACTGGGATGGGCCGTCCTCGACAAGCGTCATCTGCAGTGACCATATACAGCCGATGACTACAAGAAAACGCTTCACGAAGAGTTTGGGATACATCCCAAGCAGAGCTCTTAAACTCTTCCTCTGAAAAAAAACGGTTTCAAAATCGCTCTCGGAAACTTCAGAATCTACCATTGCTGTCTCACGTCTCCACTACTCGAAGAAAAGGCGAACGTTGTACGTGTTGCACGGAAACGCGTGGCAAGGTTGTTCGTCATGATATCAACATCCGGGCATTCAGTGTGAGGGAATTTTCTCAGGGCGGGGCGCTGGATCGTAAATTCTTTATTTTCAATGGCTAATATTACCACTAATTTGACTCCTTTGAAAAAGGAGTCTTTTTCTTTTATATCTCAACCATGTTTGTAATCACCACAAGGATGTTTTGTACTAAACAGCTGAGAACCTTTAACACCTTCGCAGTTTAACTTTAAGAACTTCCCATGCACGGCACATCCACACTGCACAATTCCCCTTTCACGAAAGAACTCGTTCAGAAAGGTTCTGCGAGTTCTCTATACGAAACCTTAAAGTTCGCAGTGATCCCACAAGATTCGACAGCCAAAAAAAGTCACACTGTAAAAATAATGGCCACTCGATTTGCTGGGCGAACTTTAAAGTCTTACAACTACATGTATATAATGGTAGATTTTTGCCTGTTTTGTGAGTCCTTTTGTATTTTAGAGTGACCACAATTGAGAAGTATAAATTTCATTTAAGTTGGGTGCTCTTCAGCCCATCAAATGGGCATAAATGAATTGTGTATTATTTTGTGGGTAAAAATGTCACGGGTGCCTCACAGTTGGGAAAATGGGCATTATACTTAGTCTGAACTCTGCTTGAAACAAACGCGGGAGTTATGCAAATTTAACCAACAACTTAAAACACAAAGCACGAGTCTCGAGTGAAGCATGGATGACGGGGCAGTAATAGCTGGAAAATGTTTTTTCAGGTGAGATTTCAGATGAGATGTTCTCAGTTGTAGGAAGTCTGTGTTATAGACCAGTTTTAGTGTAAGTTGGTTTCATAAACATGTCGTAAATAAAGATTAATTTAGTGGCCCGGTTGCACCGCGCAGGGGCCGTTGTAAATTGTAGCTTCAACACAATATAGGTTTTCCCGGCCAATTTCGGAAAATGCACGGTCTAATTTGTAAAATATGATTTCAATTTAGCGTGGATTCTGAAACAACTTGAAATCTGGTTTCATTTTCGTAATAACAAGCATTCGACTTTGTTTTGCATCCTTTAAATCAATGAATGTGCATTACGTTTCATTATAAGGGGCTGAAAATACGTGACTGGGATTTCGGATGCTGCGGCAGTTGTAGGACACCAAGGATATGCCTGTCATTCGGAAGGTCCCATACAAGTGGCGCAAATCTGTGCTGAAAATTGTTTCAAACCAGTGTATATTATGTACAAGACCCGTAGGAAGGAAATACACCTTTTACTTTGGAATCCATGTGGTGTTCCTGTTCTCTTAATTCCTTAAGTTTTTCGACTGTTTCAAAGATGTATAACTTGTTCCAATGTTCCCAGAGGAGTTTTAACAAGTTACAGAAAGAACTAGGCCTACACAATCACTGTAGAGAGGTTTGAGTTGCTGTGTTCAACCTATATTAATCAAACCATTGATCGATGTAAATGATACAAAGTGATTTTGTGTCAATCAGAATCATCAGAATACTGTGACGCAAACTGAAGGGAGAACGTTCCTCGAGTTAAAGTGGTCAATTATTAATAGATATATTTGCTTAAACCTACTTTAACAAAGCACTTCAACTGCAACCATCATTTGGTTTATGCACCTTGCTGAATCCAGCTGGTTCACATAAGAATTAAGTTCACAGTGTAATTACAGTGTTGACATACAGATCATGTGGATAAAAATTATTTCTGTGATTGAACTTTGGAATAAATGAGTGATGTTATAGTTTTGATTTCAAGTAGCTTTTGTATGATCTGTCATTTATTTTGCCCAAAAATTAATATTGAGGTTGTTCAATAGTTTGGCAATAATCTGTGACCAGAAATTGGCAATTTTACAAAATGGATAAGAGTTGGGATAATAAAACGAGTATATTTGTGTATAATATGCTTAATGTCGGCCATCCATTACCCAACTACTGACCAAAATAGGACTGTGAACCAATAGTAGATTACAAATTGTGCTTAAATGTTGATCAGCATATGAGCAGCAAATGGAAATAACGACTTGCCCAATCATTGGTTAAAATTCCTTTGCACAAGTAGGCCTACTGGTTCATCAACTTTACCCAACTGTTAGAAGAGCTAAATTTGACCAAGAATTAGGGAAACTATGCCCAGGACGTATGATCTACATGTTGCTCAACTGTTGGTGGGGTTGACTATCTGCACAACGTTGGGCAGAAAGTTGGTTAAATAATTGCCCATTTTTTTCAGTGCTAGGAAATGAAGATTACTTCCGAAGACGAAGGTTTGGTGCGCTACACAGAGAGGTCTCGGAAGGAAGACACCAAGCTGCATTTATTTCTCGTTGATCCACTGAAGGCCGAGCCACCTGTTCCAGCAGAAAAAAGGGCCCCCGTTCAATGATATTTATGCGAATTAAGGGCATTATTGACGGGACATATGCGAAACTACTTAGCCACCGATCTTTATCTCGTACTTGGAAGTGCAACGGCGGACACTCATCCATGTTAGATGAGATTCTGAAATCAGTGTATCAGTAAGGCGATTGCTCAAATTTGAGTGTGACATGGCAACAACGCTGTTTTTCCATTGCATGACTTCTAAATGCAAAAACAAAACAAAACAAAACAAATGACTGTTATCTTCCCCACAATTGGTCCCTGCCGAGAGTACCGTGGTAAATAAAATGTTCTCCTTACATTTTTGACTCAAGTTAAGTATGCTGATTCAACGGAAACTGGCGATTCCAAGTCGCACGGCGGGTGTGTTCAAGGGACTTACTTTTCACCGGTTTAAAATGAGACTAGCCGTGAATTCGAAAGGTTGGGCTAAAAACACACAACGATCAGTGAGCATTTCGTCCAGCAGCCATGTTTGCCCTATAGCTGAAAGCTGACAAAATGTGAGAAAGCCCTGCAATAGGCCTATGCCGGGACAGA
The DNA here is from genome assembly GCF_054643075.1 of Acanthaster planci. Lineage (NCBI taxonomy): Eukaryota > Metazoa > Echinodermata > Asteroidea > Valvatida > Acanthasteridae > Acanthaster > Acanthaster planci. The sequence goes on along the minus strand of NC_141778.1, from coordinate 31,045,998 downwards.
TCGAGGCCGGTCGAGGGCAGGTGCACATTTGGCACAAACATAGGCCTAAGTCTATTTTCAACTTCCATGACCGGTTATTGCAGCGTTCGCAGCTTGCAGCTGCCTTACCCACCTCCCTGGATTTATGCACAAAAGTAGGCACCACGGCCATCCTGATTAGCATGTACAAGGGGTGAGGTCGCGCAAAGGTTCGCCAATTCTCGCCTCCTTCTCTCTCTTAAAGCTTGCAACCCAACACCGACAAGATATCGTCCTCAATTTCGTATGCAGAGCGCTCCTAACCCCCAAACCGCGCGGCGCTCACCAACTTCATTATTATGCAGCGGGAAACGCACAAGGGCTACGCCTGATAAATTCAAAATGGTTCGTCCTCTGTGAAAACCCAAATTTGTATGCGGAATGGCCAATCGGCTATTCGCTGGTTGTTTCACCTGGGGCTGCAGTGCACGTACCAATATCACAACAAGTGCCAGCACGATTCATGACAGTCACCGCAATTGTTTTATACGGAGGCGCGGCCGGTTTCTCTTCCTCCTGTTGTGACCGTGGCCGCAGGCAATTCATCTGGTAAAATAGACGGCTCTGCTAGAAAACACTGAACACAAAATCGTTTGGCACCCTGCATTAATAATATAATTGGATTTCACACGCAGGGTACGTTACGTAAGAACGCGCAGGTTAAGCCGATACCTTTCAATAGCATAATGGAAAAACCACTACATGTACATGTATACCCCATCGTTATTGCACTATGTTTTTGTAGTGCATGGCTGAAACACATGCACTTGGCACTGTGGACGGGAACTGAAACATCGCTGAATATTATAATGCTACGAGAGCCGACAATGCCAGATCCTGTCTGTACATGTACATGAAAATTGCCAGGTGCATGCAGGCCGCACGATGAGTGTAATTCAGTCGATGTTATAGGTACCCTTACGACGGTTGTCGAACTATTTACTTATGTTAAAAAAGTCATTATGGGTCAAGCAATTCAAGATCTAAAAGCGTAACGAGATTAGCAAAACATGATTATTACTTGGAGTGCTCAGGAATTGCCGTTCACGGGTATCAAAATGGCCATGTAATTATCGCATGCAAGAAGCCGATGGCCGACAGCGTTCCTACGCACGCGCACGAATCCTGACGGAAGGCATATAGGCCGCTTTGCAGCTTGGATCAGAAATGCCAAAGTTCCTCGTACGTTCTAATAGAAGCACGCAGGCTATGGCTGTAGTGGGTAATAATAATCCGGCCTGAATATCTACACATAGACGAATTTCATCGTTTTCTCATCACTGACTTTCCATTGGGCGCAAAACGGTTAGTCTGGGGGCCAAGTTGTAGTACTATGAATAGCTAGGGCCTATACGGCTCGTTATTGTCCCCCCCCCAAAAAAAAAACCCAAACTGGGAATAAACACCGGTAACATCATATCACGTCTGTTGCTGAATTCCTTGACTTTTCATGATCATAATGACGAATTTACATGGCGAGGAGCTTTGCAGCCGTTCGCTTTCTGTAACGTGAGCTCCCGGGTTATGGGCCGCACGAGTCGGCGTTAGCGCTGCTTAATAATGCCACAGCTCGCAGTGTGACTCGGAATGCGTTTCGCGCGGCGGCACAAGGCGTGTCATTTAAGGGAATGCAGAGAGGTTCCTACAATGCAACGAAGGTTCCAGAATCCGCATCCGCATAAGGGTTCGAGTAGCAGACGGATCCAGTCAACTCAAGAGAAGCAAAATCAGGTTCAAGTGAGAATACCATGACGTCATCATGGCCACCATCTGGTTCGTAAGTGACTTCGTCACAAAGGCGGACGCCCCATGATTTGCAGGCTCTTATGTGACAATCGCTGAAGTTGTGCGTTAACTTCCGGTTCCACGGTTCCGTGTAAACGGCGATAAATTCATGTAACCCTATGTGCAGTGCACGTGTGCAGTGGGCGTGGTTTAAACTAAAGTGACGTCACACTTACGAACCGGATACACGAACATGCATATAATTATTTTATTGGAAAGTGTCACAGCAATGGTGTAAAAATCAATCGTTGAATAATGGAAAAACAATATCTTAAACTCTCAAGCGCGACAGAACCAAATGCTGTTTTTGAGCTTGTGTCCTTTGTTTTGTCTTCTTAGTGTCCGTTTAGTTGACTGTAATATGTTCTCCTTCACTGGCGACGCGATAAATTTGTTTCTTATTCAAATAACTATGGGCTCCCGTGTAAAAGCAACAAGAAAATTCGAGACGAAAATCGAGCAAAAATAGGAACGAGGCCTTCTGATTGCTCTCAATCGTGATGGATGTGACGTGTAGCAGATCGTCAAAGATCTTTCTGAACACGTAACTTTACAAGCAACGAAAACTGACTTAATGAGAAATCACATCCCCTGAGCTCACGCAACTCTAGCTCTGTGCGACTAGGCCATTCATGTTGGAATGGTAGCGGACACACAGCAGAATGCTCCCAGACGAGAGAGCGTACCGCCCTTTAATTATGAGACGAGCCGACGGATTTACGATGTCCAGCCCACGCTCCATGCAATCAGTAATTTAGCGAGGAGGGTTAATTGCTTCGGGTGTCATGAACACCTCAGATACCCCCTTCCCGCCGTCCATTCCCATGTGTATAGGTGTCTTGCCTCTTCGTCGTTACGAAATATTCTGGTCTAATAAGCATTTGCAAGTGATAGCGGAGGTATACTTGATTCCCCGTACTAATATCTCTCCTTTCCAAGGGGCGTTTTTACCATTTTGTCCCATTTTTGAATTGATAAAACAATCTCGCAACTCTCTGCCTGGCTCAGTTCACTTTGAGGTTTCATAATTATTCAAGCGATTCGCTGACGTGTTATTGATTTCACACTTTGATACTCTGTTTATGGTTCAGAGCACTCGTTTCAGTCATATTCATGCCAAAATTTCTGAATCAGTAAAATCCTCGTGTAGGCCTATAATAAATGTCTCCACTGGGACGACATAATGATTTACAGCTAATTTATATACACACAAGTCAGTGCGGCAGACTCAGGTTATCTGACCGGTGCAATCTACTGAACTCGCAGTAAACTAGACTCGACTGAAGATCAAGTCAGGAAACTATTTTTAGCCCGACGCGCGGTGTTTCTATAAATGGAAAGCTGCCTCCATGGCAACAAGTACCATCGACATTGATCGACATTGATTGCATTTCTATCGCTTGAATGAATACCATTCCAAGACCGTAACAGCTCATCTGACGAGATACTCAGACTAAAAGCTTGCATATAATTTTTATCAATCTGAAAAGATTTTTTTTACTAACCGTATCATTCTTACCAACAACTTTCCTAAATTCTGGAAGCTGATGAGATATTGGAAAGTAAATGTGCATCTCGCGGAAAATTTGATTCTCCGGAAATCAAACGGAGATGAAAATATTCATTGGCCCTTCCAACGGGATTTCTCATTTCGGTCCACTGCAGCAATACCGAATGTACCAGCGAGCGTGGGCGTCCGATTCCCTGTGTAAGCAGGGCAATGTGGACGCAAAATCCCCCATTCCATCTGATTGAAATGATGTTGAGGCTAGACAGGTGCATCGGGGAGGCTGAGATAATATCTAATGCAGGAAGAGCGCTTCTCTCTGTCCCTCGGGGGTGGGTAGGTTTACACCGAGCACCCTCTAGCCGCCCACGCGCGGTGTGCGGCACTCAACGCGCGTCAGGTAATTTCTGCCATTTAGGCACATGGTTGGCACGTGCCTCGCTTTCTGAGAGAAGGGTAAGGTGGAGTTATTTCGTGAGTTGAATCGAGGCAAGAATGAAAGACTACCACTCATGGATCGCCAAATACTCCAGAATCATCTACTGATTCGCCATTTCCAATGTCAGATCGTGTCTACAGCGAAAATTTTGAGTCAATGTCTTCGGTTTTGCCGATAGAGCGCCAGGCTGTGTCTAGCCCCCAGCCGTACAGACGGGAATACCCGTGTGGAGGGGGAGGGGCACAGCCTAACATTAAAGATGGCGAATTGAAGACATGAGCGGCACATGTATGGCGCTTTACACTTCAAAGAATGTTGCTCCACCACTCACTGCTGGGGAAATGTGTTCATTAAAGTGTAGCTGCAATACATTTGTCTCAAACATGTTTGTTGTTGATTTCGTGCCAATATTAACCCTAACACTCCTCAGTCCTCCAACAGGGGAAGGATTGAGGAGGGTGGTTTCGTGTTTCCCCAACTTCCTCTTGTAGATCTACTGAATCCCTAATAATTAAACGAACTTCATGAGAAAGCATCTGAGTTGACATTAACACAAATGTAATTTCCGCGCTCAGTGTTGTGAAATGTTTAGGTGCATAAGGTGACCAGTGCGGCCATCTGGCGAACTCATTGAGCAATAAACAGCCTCCCAAAGGATCACGGGGATATAATTCTTTTTCCTTTTTGGCAAACTGTGAAGCATGAGATAATGGCCTATTATAAAAAGGTATGTCATGTATTGAGTACAGGTATGTTTCTACATAAAACGGAGATTGAAGTAATGAATACATATCGGGACAGTCACTACTACAGTCCTTTAAACCGATGTACATGTACATGTATGTTGCCAGCGGAGCAGTTCGCCCACTGCAGTTGACAGACCGTCCAGTACGTAATTGGGCAAAGCGGTCGGCTAGCGTGGGCAGGAATAACTTGTTGGAGTGATCGATGAAGCGCAAAAACTTTCATCTGAATGGCATCGGCACCTAGGTTCAGTTCAGGGGGGATTCGGGACCCGCCGTTCCTCTGCTCAGGACCTCCTGCATGTATACCAAGGAGTGTGGGAGTTGACAAGGGGTTGCCCGTAGAGATTTGGGGAAGGATAAGAGATTGGGCCTTGGCGAGGGATGGGTGGGTAATCCATAAAGACAGGGACGGCTAATGGACACTGTAAATAATGGACCATTTAGAAGTGGAATCACTTACAACTAGAGGACCGACCCATCGTAAAAAAAAAAAATACAGGCCTATATACTAATGGGGTCGAATAGCCGACCAGAAGGATAAACTGGGGGACCATCGACCACAAACTAAATGTCGTGGGTAGTCGGACCAGGCATATAGGTCTACTATAAGGTAAAAAGCTGCCTGTCAGCTCATTCAATAATTGCATTCGTCATCAGAGCACATGTTGTTTTTCCAACTTTCCGTCTCTCGGAAACATATTCACAGGAATCATCTTCAAGGTACAGATCGTGCTTTGAATTAATGATGAAGAAGAAGCAATGGATTGGGTTCGCAGGTGTTTTGTGTGTCCTCGCAAAGTAGACCCTGCAGACGGGGTCACAGAAATATAAAGCTAGGTTCATCAGAATGAGGCCTCGCGCTGGCCATTCAGTCAGTGTTCCCACACGATTTGCCGTCGTGTGAATGAAGTACTGCAAGTCACTCTCTCGATGTCCGGCGGATGTCCTGGGGATGTGGCCTCATATGTGGCCTCTGGGTCTATATGGTGCCTGCGTGGAGACAGAAGTCTGCACACGAGTTTCATCATCAAAGGAGGTCATGCGCACGTTCACGCGCTAACGATTATTTTAAAGGTCTGTTATCCAGGGGTGATACTGGAGAATAATTAAAATACACGAAAAAATCACCAGAAATTTTGAGGCTCACGCAGCAGCGTAGGGGCAGTGATATACAAATGTGTTTGACCGATCCTCGTCTGACCGGACACAAATGATCCCCTCGACATCCCAAGGACAGGGTAGTCCTTAGGATGTCGTTCTCGGGTGTCCAATGGCCACAGATATATCCACAGATAATCAGAGTTTTATGCATTCTAAATGAACATGAGTAATTTGATTTCAAAGGCCGAGTTGGTCGTGAAAAGGGATCTATTACAGAACCTCCCTACGTATATATTATTACCATTCTTTTGGTATGTGTCATGTTTACTATTACTCCCTGCATTCATATTAGACAAGGCTACGTGTTCCAAGTGGGCATCACCAATTTGTAATGTTTATCCGTAACAAACAAACAAACACCCCAACACCCCAACAAACAAACAAACAAACAAACAAACAACCCAACAAACAAACGAACGAACGAACGAACGAACGAACTGGGTATAAATAGTCGAATTTAATAGTGGAACCTCTCTGAACTATAGTGCACCTGTCCGAAACAGTCAGCCATACAGAAATGGAATCACCCTAAAAATAACACAGGTTTCCAATCAGTGTTTGACTAAATAAGTGGAATCGAATAGTCCGGAGTGGAGTAAGAGGGCCATGGACCGCACAAGATTATTGCACGTATCTGGGACCATCCGCCTCGGATGGGACCAACGGAGGGCGCAATTTCCCTAACAACGAAGGCTCTTTTGGTGGGATTTGCACATCGCTGAATAAAGAACGAATATGAACTAGATAAATTATGTACTTAAGGTGTGAACCGGCCTTCGCTCACAGAGTACAGCGATTCTGTTAGTCATCTCATACGCCAGCCACCATGAATGCGCTCTACACGCCAGCCGAAAGTAGAACGTTTTCGTTCGGCACAAGCGGTGAGGACTTTTTCCCCCGCGTGACAAAACTTATCAAAAACTTAAGATATCTTCTGCAGCGCCACGAAAGACCAAAATCATTGGTGAAATCGGCCGCACACGGGAGTTATCTGCTTACGCCATCGGTCCAGAATGAACACTGAACATTGGCGTTACAGTATGGCTCTTGTGTGCGCCCGGCTGAAGTCTCCACCCCAGAGCATTACATAAACCATAGATACTCCCTCCAGAGCTGTGTCCGCGTACACGTGGCCTTATGTAAAATCACCCGTAACTTATGAGCTTGGCAGGTGGTGGAGGAGTTTTGTCCACGCAGCATTCCTCGCATCGATTCCCATCCGAGGGGCTTCTCTGTGTCACGGAGGGCACATCGGTGATCATACCGAATCCTTCCACGTTGCGACAAGCCAGATCCGCCTCTCGCTCGGGTGCCAAGCTCACTGTCTGAGAGTCTTGGGAGGGCGTTTGTCCTGTGCGCGTCGGACGGTACCCATGGCATGAAAGGGAAGGCGACCTGTTCTTTGCTCTGTGATTTAATCACAGGCTCTGGCAACCGGAAACCTGGAAATTTACACGGCGCAGCGCTTTGATTGCGTGCTCCGTGCCCGAGGCCAAAATACATATACCGAATATCTCGTCTAACATCAAACAGCAGAGACAGGCCCACACTTGTAACTTGAAATATGCGACAACAGGTGGTCGTAGAAATGGCAGGGATTGGTACCCTCCTCCCCCGGAGTCAACCAAATGACATGTGCTGGAATATACACGTATTCGATTCAGGGTCAATAGAGGAAGGTCCAATATCTGTAACAACAAAAATCAAAATGCACTGTTTGGACAAGTTGTTGCTATGTCTGCTGGTCTGCACACAGGCAATACTTTTTTGTTATCCCGTTTGGCACTCTTAGGCCACCGTACACGCACGACTTTACACAATGTGTACAAATGAGCTATGAAAATATCATGCACACATAGATGCAATAAACCAGTCCTGTAATTATCCATCTTGCATCCTTTAACTCGACAACTGTCAGGAAAAATAAAGCCCATAATCTTGACTCTATCGCACAAAGGCATGGCGAGTGCTCAGTGGATACGCGTAAAAAAAAGGCGGCGTACCGTACCCCCCAAATGGTTGGATGCCATTGCAGGGCTGCGCGTCCAGAATGGACAACGAGCTGGCTAGTGTGGGGCCGATGACCATCTCAGATACTTGTCTCCTTGTGGATGTGTGGTATACAGACTACTTACTGCCCCTCTGCAGTCCCATGTCATGTGCAAGTGCCGGCATTTTCTCGTCAGGTAACTACTCTTCGCGTCGCATCCTCATCATCCGCGATGCCTCAGACGGTGTCACGTACGAGTCAATATTTTGCCACAATTGACATTTATTATGGGAACTTGTGTGGGTGTTTGGTGAATGGCGATGTTAGAAGTTGTTGTAAGGGCTTTTTAACGTCTCGCGGGGGCTCAGTCCGTTAATCTTGATTACGCCCAAGCTGAAACAGAAGATAACCAGAAACGAACGACGTGAATCAGAGACGAGGGAAATGATGTGCACGATTTAAGGTCCAAGAAGGCAGCGTGAGAGCAGGAGTGAAACACCACTGACAATCTGCGGTATTTTGCCAGATGGAGTTTCCATTAACGGCAGCATCAATTTGTCTCATTTGAGTCAAAATCCTTCTCGAGGCAAAGGGGCTTTTTCCCCTTGCATTATCAGTCCACCAAATTTTAGGATGGGGAATTACGAGCAACTGCTTCTGTTTTGGCATGTAAACGTGTATTTTTTAGAGCAAAAAGCTCGGGACCAATACATCAGTAAGGCGAATTTGCAGTCTCGGGATACGTTTGCTAATCGAATTCAATCACCAATGCTAAAACGGATGAACGAGAAACTGCAAATGAGTGCACTCAAGTGCTCAGAACATAATGGACAGGAGTATACTGTAAACACGACTCTCTAGTAACTGCCGAGACGATTCTCTTTTGAATTTCAGTTGACTTTAGAGGCCACCGTAGTATCTGAGGAGTTTTATGATACCGAATTTAATCACGAGTGCAGCCTTCTACGTATAGAGTAAGTCAGGAAGTGAGGTTATCCTGGCTCATGATGGAAATCTCGTTAGAGGGATTTTGGCGATGATTTTCGGGGAGGGTTTCCTTTCGAAAAATATTAAAGACAGTATAACGGCCAGCACAATACTGCCGTTTTGGCAACATTACCATTTATGATACAGTGGCTAGCTCATGACGCTAAAAAGATAACAAAACCTTGTGGATGAAATATCTCCATGAAACTAAAATCCCCCCGACGTGAGACATTCTCTTCTAAAAAAAAGAAAGGAATGTTGAACCTTGTCATTCTTCTAGATTCGTAGTCGTGACTTCAACATCATTGTTTCACGAGTCCTCCCGTAATTCACGAGGGATTTACCTGTCAGGGTTTCATTTCAACAAGTCGAATACATTCTATGCTCATTTGATTTCTAAATCCGGGAGCTATACCGCACTAATTTCACTGCAAATGACTTGCGTGGGAGGCTTGATTTTACAACGTACGCGGTTTATTGCAAAGAATTACCAGGGGCTAGATAGACGAAATAATGAAACCCAAGTCACGACGGATCCGTATTCACGGCTATCTCATCCCTATCATCTCCATTTGAATCCGCGGAGTAAGTCCCAATTACGAATTCATCGCCAAGCCGACTTAAGCACGGCCTTCTGTCGTGATACCTGATTGTGGGCATGCCATGAGCAGGCAATTTCGGGTCCTGTCTGAGCTGCCTCGATTGGGTTACGGATCTGAACAGACTTTGTGCGGGCGAGTCTCGCTTAACGTTCCCCCGTTAATACTAGCCTTACCGAGATGGAAGGAAGAAACTGTAGACATTGATGGCCAGGACTGCTCTGATTTTAGCGCAGTGGAAAAGCACAACTGGTATCAATGACTTGTCACAGGTTTACCTCAAGTATTGTCTGAGGGCCTATGCCGGTTCATAAAAAGTCGGAAATTTGCTCAAAAGGAAAAAAAATCACGCAGATAGCAGGAGTTCAGTTGGTCCTCATTCTGGGCACAAGTATTGTTATTTGCACACCTTTAATGTGATTCATATACAAGGATATCAAGCAAAACGGTTACAGAATTCATGTCAACTTTCAATGCGTAATACTCCAGTGAAAAGAGATCAGAAGAACGGGCAAATTTGAACCAGCACACACAAGAGAAACGGCTCCGAAAAAAGAGTCTCAACTGAGAGGAAAAAAAGTGAACAAAGGGATCTGCAACAATTGCTGGCAAACTTGGGAAAGAGTCTGAAAGATTTCGGGTGGAAAAACTATACGGCGAAACTCACTGGAGTATGTACACAAGGAACAAAAAAATATCAAATACAGTCATGAGTGGTTTACAAGGTATAATAAATTATACAATGTCAAACAAAGGGAAGGGCTTAGCTGGTTCTTCTTTCCAGGACTTGATCTTGCTTGGGTGGCCAATGTCCGCAGTGCCGGGGCGAGTCTCCGCGAGTCCGGGTAGGTGACGTGGCGTTCCCAAGGGCGTTCCCAAACAGGAAAAGGGGGTGAAAAGCGGGCCGGGTGGAGAGGCGAACCGGGTCGGCTCTCCGAAGCGTGACCTGGGGACTTCGTACTCTGTATCGACAGAGCACGCGGCAAAATGATGCGAGAACGTTAGGAACGTGACAGAAAGTCGCTTTTGGGGAGTCGGCTCTCCTTCCTAACTGGACGGCAAAAAAGTGCAGGGGGCACTTTCGGATAGAACTCGCACCTAGGTCTTAGTACGCTCTGAAGACACAGCCACGAGAGGGGGGTTAAATAGTCCTACCGAATCACGCGTTCGCACAGGTGCCAGTAGCTCTTGCGATTGGCCCCAAAATTAAGACAAATGAGGTAATTTGGAACTAGCCAATTAAAAAGTGCCATGGTGGACGACATTCCAAGGGGAGACGTCGACACCTCAGAGTTGACCAATCTGGTCCCCTCCCTGGGCCACGTTGACCAGCGTGATCGCGGTTTCCGGGAGAGAACCCCGACACCCGGACATCCTACGGCTTGTATCCGGGCAAGACTTTGCCGCCGGAAGGAAGTGTGCTTCAAGCTGCCGTGGGAAAGTCCAAACCTAACATCCTCTGTCAAACCCCAAAAAACCATTTTTTGTCGGACCTAAAAAGACAGTAATTTTCCCAAATTATACAGGGTCCGACAGACTGTTTTTATAATCTCTCACCACTGGTACCCTACGCCCAAGATGACGTGCATGAACTATGCAAACAGATGATTTCTGTCCTTGGAAACGCACAGTGTATCCCCCACTGAATGAACGTCGTTAAGCATCACCTTGACAGACCTGATGTTATGACCTCTTTCGAATGTTGTCACCCATTAATTGCCCAATAAGCGACTCTAGTGAAGTCATCAGTTCTCCAGGCTTCCGGGTACTAACCCAGCTGGGCTGAATCCCTCTTGAAATCCACATACGAAAACACGGAGGGATTCGACCGAAACTCCCTCCACGCCTTCAGGAAATTCTTTCTCCTTCTAGATTATTATTGAGATTAATCACAACGACCAAAATGAGACGAGAAGGTATTGGCTGCATGGACAATACGGGCGATTCACAATAGTGCGCCACCAAGAGTTTGCAACGCGTTGGCCAATCACAATGCGCGAAATTTGTCGACCCAATGTGCGTTTGGAAAGGGTCGACAAATTTCGCGTCTTGATGGCGCGCTATTGTGAATCGCCTGCATTAAGCAAGAAAGCTCAATTACATTTTACAAATGTTTCATTTAATGATCGGTTTTATTATTCACACTTACGCTTGAAACACAGATCTTGTAGCATGGGTCGCGGGCGTTTTCCTACACTTTCGGAAAAGGGGCATGCTGCATTTATCGTAGGTTTCGTCGATAATCTTACGAAGTGTCAAAAACCTGGAAAATTGATATTTTTTTCGATCTGGAGCTTTTGCGGCCGGCCATTTAGATACTTTCGATTCAAGGAACTGGTTGGCACAGACTTACAGCCAAAACGTTGTTTACTTTATTAACTATCGTAAAGTTTTAACGAACATTTGACAAAAGCTTGGTCTCTAGGATTTTTTGAGTCTCACCAAGTGACAAAAACCTCCTCGGTTCCACGGCAGAAATAGACTAAACACAGTGGGTCGAGTATATGTCGTATGCACGAGTGTCAACGATATTGAAACATGATCACCTGGGCGCGTGTTGAATGTAACATAATCTAAAACAGTTGTCGTGCGCAAAATATGTCAAAATAGTAAGACCTGCAGGTTTTACAATCTCACGAAGTGTAAAAATTTTTACTGTTTAAATTAAAACGACAAATCTACAAATTAGAGTGGATTAGCATTTTCCAAACCTTACTTTGCATGACTATGCACAACATTCCCCTGTCCATGAAACATGTGTGGTCGAAAATGTAGGATGAAATAGGTCATATTGTTTTAAAACACATTTTTCTCGGATGTCTGTTTTGCGCGAAAGGGAGGCTTTTGTCACTTCGTGAGATCATCGATGATTATTTGGTGACAAGTTACACCGAATCGAGATGAAGATATCCAACGAGAAACGCAATTATTGAACTTTAATGTGCGTATCAACAGGAATCATTGAACCGGCAAACCCTTACTCCTTAGATCACTCATCAACGGCCAGAACTCTTCTCGCCTCACACTCTGTCTGAAAACATCAAGCAGACCCTATAGGTTTCATTTTGACAAAATGGGGGGTATCATAAAAACCCTTCAAGCATGACTTTACAATCAAGATAGGCCTGTGCTGAAATTCGGACACTATGAGGAATGGTCCATTGTTAAACACCCAAAGAGCAATCCGTCGAACACAGCGACACAGTGCAAGACGGCATCCGCCTCGAGCAGAAGCATCTACTCATTGGTTGAAAAGAGCCGAGTTGGTCGGGAGTGCTGATTTTGTTGGTAGCGATGCGACCGTAACGCACGTATGTCATAATCGTTTGTGAACCAGCGGAGTGCAGTTCCTACCAAAGGAGTCGACTTTGTGTTGCTAGGAAAATCGCAGCCTCTCTTGGTCCAGCTCGGGACTCATTGGGACACTTAAAGCAAGGATCGCTCGATTTCAAGCGTGAGGATGACAACCACACACGACAAGTGGCCGTGAGCAAGCTTCAGGCTATTTGAATTTGTTTGTTAAATCTTAAAAGGTCAAAGGCGTCCTCGGGACGCCGAGGCGTGGGCGAAAGTTTACCGATGTGCCCCCCTCTAATCGCAGTGAATCCGTCGCAGATAACATCCCGTGTAACATTTACAACCTTCTGTCCCCCAGGCGTTGTGGGAAAATGTTACAGTGTAAGGGGCCCCGGCATCCCCAGATCACGGGTGATATCGCTGATGCGGTTGTGCACTTTCACATTTATCGCTAAAACTTCAAGCTGACAAGCGACAGTAGATTTCACTCCTCATAAACCAGTAATAACAGCCCGCGGTTGCATTTAGGAAAAGACAGCAGTACCTACAGAGAATAAATCTACACAGATCTCACTCACTGAAACCTTTAACTTGACAGATGAAAAAAGCCTTATCGTCGTCAAAAACAAAGAATTAAGGAAATAATACCTACACGTGGTGATAATGCAGAAAATCTGTTCGTTGTTTATAGGGAAGAGAGGACATGAGAAGACTGTCCATGAAACACTGTACTGAAGAAAGTTTCTTCATCAGAATTCTTACAACGAAGTCTGTTTTCCTTTTTTCCCTTGATAGAGTTAAGAGAGCAGAGAATAATGGTAAAAATGCAGACAACACAAAGCAAGGCCCGTCTTCAGATTTGTTAATAGTAAATCGATGAGCCCAAAATAACATGAGTGCATTCAGCCATCAGGGTGTCGTATATAAAAAGGAAGAAAAATTCAATGGAAATGTCACTATGATATAGATGACTATCCACAGCGCTCTATATCTAATGAATGACGTCTGTGATGAATGAACTCTGATATTATCCAGGATGTAATTGTGGGAAAAAACAAAGAGAGAGAGAAAAAACCACAGGAAAAGAAACGAGTGACCCCGAAAAGCTTCTGCATGGATTTTTTAAAAGGAAAAAACATGGAGTTGTCAATCATGATTCAACATAAATCTCGAAATACCGGCCATTTTCATCGCTGTATATGGACACTTCCCAGGGTAGTGCGGGACGACATTCTTCTATTTCCAGACTCTTGATGCTTTTCACTCGTTGGTTTTGCATTCCCTAATCAGGCTCATTCATTATCTATCAACCTCTGCCCGTTTGAAAGGGTGATATTGCATTATTCCGCACCAGGCTCATAACATACTCTTCATAATAACAAACTTTATTACAAACTAATGAGCTGAACTTTGATTGTTGTGGTATTTTCCTCTTGGGGGATCGACAACGGGATGTCCGTTTTTGGAAAGTTTTCTATTCTAGTTTTTTATTTGGTTGTCTTTGCCCAGGTCTGCCAGGAAATACAATAACGCAAAATTAGGACTGCAACTCCGCATTCTATACACTAGGAGCAAAGAATTTGGGGGTAAGGGTTGTCTTTGCGGGAGATCAGCTCTGCGAGAGATGTTCATTACAATTCAGGAGTGAGACTGGAGAAAAGAAAGTATCCCCGAAATGATTATCCGTGGTTTTTGAGGACCCCAAAGCAGTGTGTAAGGTCTATGGTTCACATTTGCATTCACCTCAAGACATAATACCAATTGTTGGCATTCAATATAACTTTTGATATGTAAAAACATCTTAATGCTAAGTTATAAATTAGTTATAAATGAGTTATAAGTTACAAATAAGTTATTTCTCTGTGGTGCCTGGGGACCCATTCTAACTCACAATGTAAGGCTGTTAATGTGCAGTAGATGACCAGAGAATAGTAGCAGGAGAAAAACATCGTCCATGACAGGCCTCGACATTAGTGGTTATCCGATTGCCTGGGACGAGTAATTCCTTCTTTCAGTTCGGCCAAGTAAAAATCAAGGACAAATCGCACGATGGACAGGTACCTTTTTCTTGAAATAAAAGTGTCCGTTTTTCGAGGTCAAGAATAGCAGTCAGCAACAAATGCATATAAAAAGTGGTAAAAGTATACAGTTATGTTGTGTACAATGATTTTCTGCGTCGCTACGTACATGTACATGTACAGTATATGTACATTACATGTACAAACTTGCGTGTTTTAAGCACGCAGCAAGGCACCTTTCCACACGAGGGAAAATGCGTACCCAAACAAACTGTACAATACACTTGTGTCTGGGTTCCAAACCTTATTGGTTATTGCAGCGGAGCTTTGACGGCCAGAAGCTCGAACGCTGTTTTACGTGTGGCTGTGACTTCAACATTAGCAAATTTTGCCTGGTACTTGTGTGTGTAATCTTTTGCACATACTGTACATGTGTATGACACCAGGCAAAATCGTCGAGTGGTTAAGAAATAGCCGTTGCCTGAGCTTGTACATGAATGATGCGTCATCGTCCTGCGCACTCTCTGGGGGTGATAGTTGGCCGGTCTGTGATAATAACGTCATGTTCTAAAGCGTCCCCAACCAATTAACCCCCTCCCCCAGCGCACAGTTTGTACGCTCGTGAAAAAGATGAAAAAAGTGGATGACCCCTTACCTTCACTTGAAACGACCCAAAGAAACGAACTTGTCCCCCGTTGGTTTACCACGCGACGAAATAAGAATCTTACGACCATTTTCCTCAACGTTTTGATTCATATTGTTATCATTTCTTGTCAAACCCGTGATTTCTATTCGTGTATTTTCTCCTGCCGCATAGTACAAAGCTCTGCTTTGAAGATGTTTCGGTGGTAATTTTCCCACATTGTTATCACGTCATTAGACTCGTGAACAGAAAATGTTTGCAAACCTCTCGCACAGGGCTGCGGGGGTTTTCTCCAAAAGGTTGATGTCGCTGACCCGTGCGCGCGCGACGCACGCTGATTTCAACATCTTGTCGTACGACTTCCGGGGGGATGTGCTTTTGAGTTCTCGCCCGAATCGCTCTTTATTAGTGCTGCGAGCTCTGCTCGATTAAACAGTGGAGTGTTTTCTTCCTACTCGGCTTTCCCAAAAACAAACTCGGCAAGGCAGTCGCTGCAAAGGATACGGCTTATGGAGGGAATTGAAGTAGTGATCGACTGCAAAAACTCCTGTTGTTGTGAATCGGTCTGTGGACGGGACTAGGAACTTATTAGTCTGTGGACGGGACTAGGAACTTATTGGTCTGTGGACGGGACTAGGAACTTATTGGTCTGTGGACGGAACTAGGAACTTATCAGTCTGTGGACGGGACTAGGAACTTTCACAAAATAAACTTACAAAGTATTGTAATATTAAAACATAGCGCAAGTTAACCTGAGTTTAGAAGTGGCTCGGTAGAATGATGACCTGATCTTCGACGGACTCGTACCCTTCGACGCACCCTCTCTGGTAATCTATTTTGCGCTCTCAATAACCTAGTTTGACATCATTCGAGTGCGTTTTTCCCGTGTGGCTCTTTTTAAATTGAACTAAGCTATCGTTTAATAATGTTTGTTTTATGAGATTTTATTGGCACCCATGAATACAATTTTGCAATAGCCCCCCTTGGTAAGGCCCAACTTACATAACCTATAAATATTATTCATGTGAGCTATAATGTGCTTGCGTATAAATTTTGTTATTCACTGCATAATATGCAGTGAATAACAAAATTTATCATACTTTGAGTCAGTGAGCTTTTCTTTATTCTTATCTTAAGCTGTTTTGCCGTTTGCTGTTATATTTTCACATTATTTCCCAAATTAGGTTTTCATCTTTAAAATGAGTTTTATTGTTAATTTGTAGACATTTACTGTATTAATTGTTCTGCTCATTTTTTCCCTTAGTCTGTAGGTTTTTTATTTAGAACTTACCATTTTGTAATATGAGAACGTGTTATCAACTTTTGTTACTTCCTTATGGATAAATGAAAGGATAAACAAATAATCTTTGGATCTGTTGTCAGTTCGTGTATACATTTTCTGTATGATGAGCTATATTCAAGAGAGAAAACTTCATCTTGCATTTACTTTGACCTGGGCACACCTATATCGAGTATCCATATTTGTCAAGCATGTTTCGAGGATTTGTTTGTGTCGTTTATACCCACGGGGTGTTTTTTTCTCCAACTTTGGTCTCGGGGCTCGATGTTGATTTCAAACCCGACTTCTCTGTCTTTTCTCGTTGCGGCGCAACTGTTTCACAAACACAGACAATGTACACTTTATTTGACAGCGTTCAGCCGAACACTTGCCGACGAACGCTGGAGTAATCTACATCCTGACTGCAGGTAAATGGGTGTTGACAGTGGACTTCGACGGTACAAGGCGAGATAGAAATTGGCAAATACTTTGATGTCTTTTCGTAGGTATTTTCAGTGTGCTGAGCATGTACAATGGACATTGAAGTGATTCGTTAGAGATTCTAGTAACAATATAGAAAGACTTTGAAACAGACCCAATGACTGCGTGAGGTTGTTTCACGAGCACACCGTACCGACACAACACACAACGTGTCGTATTTAGAGTGATAGTGTGTTAACACTTGAAGTGTGTGACTTGTTGGGGGCGCACTGTCGGGCGACAGATTCACTGGTTCGCGTGTCCCATTCAGTGTGATATCTATTTTAAAGATTCATGGTTACCAGGCAAGCGGCAGACCATCCAGAGTGTCGAAGTACAGACCCAAACTACTAAATCCAACAGCAACTAGAGCCTCTTAAGAACATAACTGGGTCGAAGCGAAAATATGAACAATTTGGAAATGGGTCGAATTCAGCCCAATGATACTTGACATCAGTCAGTCAGTGCTTCAATGTTTAAACGGTACAGTCAAGAAACGTATTCTCTTCAGTACGGTTAATAATGACTTTACATAATGACTTTCATTGCACGTCTTGTTTTTCATCATGTTTTTACTCACTGAATGGAAGCTGTATCTGACCCTATGGCCGCTCTTGGACCCTCGGGTAAACCAGCTGGCCTACTTCGTACAAACAGTCAGTTCGATCCTTGATTACGAGGATCAACGAGGACAAAGATCGAGCCAAAAATAGCATCTCCAACAACACTCAAGATGCGTAACAGACACTTCTCATTGTTTATACTGGGACATCTTCAGTAAGAAAAAAAGCCGATACAAGACAAACACCTATCGAGGCGGGTTGATCCCCTTGACCTAGCGGCTGTGAATTAACCCCTTGCAACGGGACACCCCGGCGATTCATCGGTTTGATCCAATCCCGGCTTTCCCTCAAACACACGGGGCCGGGCGGCAGACGAGACCGGCTTTTTAACAGTGCGTGCACGGATCCACAAAAGAGTAATCCCAAAATAGACGCGCCAAGGGTTCACCTCCTTCCAGCTGATGTTGTTCCTGGCAGCCGTGGTATTTACACAGCCGGCCGGCACGACACCCAATCTTGTGCGTGGGAGGGAGGAGGGACCGAAATCCCGCTTATTAATTGCAGACGCGAGGCCGGGCCCCGACGACCCGTGCGCGATGTCGACATCGATGATCTAGAAATGTCACGGGACAGAAATGACATTCAGTCACCAAGCCCCCTTTGAAGTGAGCAGTTCCGATGTCATCTTTGGAAATAGAACTGTGTAGGTACAGAGAGGTTCAGACTACTCCTTCAGTGCCTACACATTCGCCCTTTCATTGTAAAATGCCGGAATGGACTTCGTCATAAAAGGTATAGTAGGTTCCTCAAAGCAGTGGTAATCCTATCAAATTAGACAAAGAGAAAGCGAACAGTACAAGAGGTTTTACATCGATTAGTATCTTGAAATTACTTGCTGGAATGGGCGTAAATCCCGGGGGATGGGGTATATATATATATATCCCCCACTGTGTTTGGGGGATGGACTATTGGATCATTCCCACCTTACACTTGTTCGTCGTGACTAACATTATAGCGGAGTGTGGATAATTTTTCTGACTACTAATAAGGGAAAACAATAAAAGATTCATAAATATGCCATTCTGATGTAAGATTCTGCAGGAATGTAATACTGTACACATTACAGATGTACATCTGTATATCACGAACATCGCTCCCTTAAATAGTGTCATATGGTGTCAGCAACCCCCCTCCCTTTTAAAATTTCTATGGCCGGGCAATTCATCACCCCCCCCAATCTGCATCCCCCACCCCAAGTCCAGGCACAAATTTACATCACGGCTCGTAATAGAGAAAGCAATTGCGACATTTTGCCTCTTAGTTAGGATGATTACAAAAATGAACAAAAGCCACGATTTGTTTCATGATTTATGTTCAAAAAGCCGTATCCTCTTTGAGTGATCCCTGTTGGGGTCTGATCCCTGGCTACATGGTGTTTCAGGTTTAATGGCTTCTGGCTAGTGCCCCCCCCCGAACAGAGATTTTTGACAAATGGGAAGAACCACCAACATGGGGCTGGATAGCTCAGTTGGTAGAGCACTGGTGCGGTATTCCAGAGGTCGCAGGTTCAAATCCTGCTCCAGTCAATTTCTTTGTTTATCTTTGTAATCATTCATAAGCACCTGGTCAGTTTCCCTATATGATTTGTTTCTTAATTAGGAAATTGGACGACATTACATGAACAAAGACACGCATTCAGAAATCAACTCTATAGATTAACTTCATTTTCCCCCATGTACACGATCAATTCAAATCCTGAGGGGAAGGGTCCACAATGCACAAAGCGAGAACCGAGAGTTCCATGGATACTCCCCGTATCTGTCTAAGTCTACCTCGTGACGGAGACAAACATTATCGCTTGTCATCTCCTGAATACAAGTGTGAATGATGGCTTGTGGCATGCTGATCCCAATCTGTCTAATTACTGGAATCATAATGAATCGTGTCCACGTCGTAATCTGATCGTTTCTTCTGGGTCCTTTTCAGAAGTGATGCTTTCAGTGGATCCCTTACAGGCATCACAATGAGTCGTGCCCACACCAGAATTTAATTGTTTCATTTCGGAAAGATCCCATTTAAGTGATGAATTCATTCCTCGACTAGTTCCCACGACTGCCGCATTACAATAGACCGTTTTCATTGGAGTTCCTCATTTTGGTTTTCATATAGTGGTGGGAGCTGGCGGTTTATTGTCTCCGAGGACGCAAGGTCTAGTCAGCGCCGAGCCGCTGCTAGTGTGTGGGCGGTGAGATGGCTGAACGGCCCTCCGGCCGGGGGCGGCAGGGGGCTAGCTAAGGGAGACAATGACTGTCGGAATGTCCTCTGTTTCCACCGAAGAATCAGGGATGACCACTGGAGACCCCGGCTCCGAGGAAACCGCCAGAGGAAGCGGATAGGATGATAAGGGTGAAGGGGTGGGCTACAGAACCAAGAATTCACATAATGCAGAGCAATTATCGGAAGGAATACAATGAAGACCTCATTGTGACAGTTATGTTACCTTATGAGAAACGCCTGAGTTGTCAGATTACAACGAACTTTGCAAGGCTGTGGCAAACTTTACCCTAAATGCATGGGACAAAGAAGGACTTTATTGGAGTTCAGATCCACCAGAAATGTGTGGTGACACTACAGCCTACAGGGGCTTCGATAGGCTCGACTGCTACGATCATCACCAACAAGGGCCAAGTGTAAACTCAACCTGGTATGGAATATTACGTCGTCAGTTTGGGATGAACGGAAATTTTCTTCGGGAATGGCCTTTGAACAAGTGCTGTGGCGGTATTTGTTTGCTGTAATTCAGTCATGCGTGCTGTCAGATTCATCCAACCTAAGAGGGGGTGGCTGGAGCCCACTGCCACCGCCAGCTGGGACCAGGCAGGAAAATTTAGGAAGAGCCTCCCTGAGATCAAGCTTTATACCTCTGGGTCCCGTGTAGCTGGAACCTTTCATGGTTTGAACCCAGTCACTAGTTGCACAAAAACCTCCCCGCCAACACATTGGCACGACTTTACTTTATTTCAATTTGACACAGATTTACTGTTGTGGGGACTGTCAGCGCTAAGGCAGGTGTGGACTCTGCTCGTGGCGTACGTGCCGTATTCCCCGCTCTTTGAATGGGGGGAGGGGAGAGAGCTAGCTTACCACCTCCACGCTTTCATTAATGCATACCAAATGACCACGATCGATAACTGCCCCGCTTTTTCCCATCTCCTTGGGATACCACCCTAAGGATCTCCCGAAGGAGACCAGGAGGGGATCGGCCGTTCGACAGCTCGATTCAGCAGCCCTGGAATACGTCGTCAGTTTCGCTTCTCCCCTCATCCAGCTTGATGAGTTTGCGGCAGAGACCTAACATCTTTGACGCAAGTAACGTGAATAAAACAAATGCGGTGTTTTTCTGTTTGATCACAGGTCTTGTTTACCGGTACAGCTTATGAGACGCGGTATGAAGGATTGTGTGGCCACACTATTCATCTGTGATGACGTTATAAACAGACCGAAAATAGATCTCTCTTTCTGGACATTCGTCAAGCTGAATCAATCAGTTTCACAGCCTTTGTTACTGCCCCAAACTGATCGGATTCATGATGAAGCATCCTAGGCAAATCCCGGTCAAACGAAAGTCACACGAACATTATTTTCCCTCTCCGCAAATCAACGGCAGAAGGTCATCTCTGTGCGCATTCTTAGATGCATAGGCTTCTTACCAGTCCTTAATGTTAGTTCAAGCCGCGGAGGGGTGACCTCGGTTAATTATTGATTAGACTGGATACATACCCAATTTCACCATCATAATATCTCGTGATGATCACAGACAGTCATTCTTTTGGTACGCTTTTTAATACCGTTGATGCAATCGACTGCAAGGAGGATGATATGAAAGCCAGGCGAAAGTTTGCTTCTGTTGGATGTATGGGATGGGGTCGACAGTGACAACCTGGTGTCATTATCGTGCGACAGTGAGCATGCAGCAAACGGACAGGTGCACTTTGTCTGCATGAGAGCAACATCGTGACGCTGGGGTAATTTGGGCAGCGAAAAACATCCCACGCGCGGGGGGAACGATAGAGGTAGAATAGGCAAAGCGGCGCTTTAACAACTGAAGCGGGGGGGGGTGACGGGTGGTTGAAAGGATGTTGCACTTGCAGCGAGATGAGACTACTGAGAGGTAACCTCCCCCGTCACATGGGTTAGAGTTTGAGGTCCCTACCCTGTAGGATGCATGCAAGTCGCTTCATCGACCCCGGGGATCGGTCAGAGAGGTCACGACCTGGTGACGACCTTCCTCCGGGCGGATTGTGCCAGACGCCGGACAAGATATGCGACGATTTGTGGTCGTCAACAGATGCGCTTCGCCAATACATCAACGCAAGTACGTGGTAGAATATAAGAGAACTTGACGGGGAGTTGAGGTTTACCATGCACTTTGATCCGAGCGGCAGCAGATGGTTCCAGCATCAAACCAATGCCGCAAGTTGGAATGAAATAGATGGTTAGAAAAGAAAATAACAGAAACTGCCCCTAAGGTCGCCGCCAGGCCAAATTTTACAGACGCTTCTTGAAGAAGAGTTTAGTGTGCACTGACGGAGACACCGTTTTTGAGGGAGCTAGAATCGGGAGTATGACGTCATACGCGAATTTGTCCAGAGCAGAATAGCTCTCAAAACGTCTGAGGCGATGTGCTGCTTCCGTAATTTAAATGAGTACAACGTAACTAAAAGTGCCGTACCATGTACGAAACTCAGCGAGGGTGTCTTTAAGCCCCCCCCCCATAAATTCCTGGCTCTGGCAGCTGCACGCGTGGCGCCTTCATGGAGGTTGTCCCGCAGACAAACTGAGGCGTGGGATCTCAGCACCGCACGGTACCACTACACAAATCGCTCAACTCTAGTGAACCCTCGCTGACGTGCACAGACTGGTTGACCTGGAATGTGGTGTGTTGGTTCCCCCCCCCCCCATTTGCGTCGGCGTAAATCTACCAACGAGGTAGCTTTACTCATTAAAAAAATATATTTTTGCAAAGGGTTTTTTTGTTTTGAACACGATGCCAGTTAACCTTCTCATGCTATTTGCGGGCAAAAATGGTTTATGGTTGCGCTTAAGGTGCTTGGCACAGAGACTGTAGCATAGATTTACGAAGCAAGACGAAGAGGCGTCATGGGTAATTCAAGAGATTAGGGGTCCATTTTTGTTCGTGTCCCTGTCACATCTGACATATGATTTTGTAAGTTCAGAGCACATTTTCTTATTTCCGAGAGTGATGAATCAATGCAAATTACCTGCCAGACAAATATTAATAGTTTGAAATCAATTCCGGTCATGCATGCATTTCCATGTCGAATGAAATAACAAAGGTCAGATGAAAAAGGGACACAAAAAAGGCCCCACGTTTGGACCCCTAATGAATGGAATTACCCTCACAAAAGCGTTGATGGCGCTGTACAGTTAGAAAGACAGACAGTTTTCTCAATGTGTGTGGCTCCGGAACCATTAGTTCGGCATTTGATAATCAGACCAAATGACATGAGTTGCATCTAGGGCTATGACTTTAAAGGCTTGCTACTCCAGAACAAAAACAAAATCGATAAAGATGCTTGGATCTGCCTGCGCCGTGAAAACCACGAAACGACAGACGAGTAGCCTAGACAATTACAAATTGAAACCTCAACAACCACAAGGAAGTGGACAACTCGACTCAAGGGCTGAACAAGAATGAACTAGTGACCTTTCCAGATCAAAAATTAGAGAAAAGTGATCGTGTATGAATGGCCTACCACCGTAGGTAGGTACATGTATATGCCCCCAAAACGGGACAATTTTGCTCCTTTCCCTGCCGGCTCTACTTGCGGTAAATGAACAAGCAGTATGGCACCACATGTCAAACTGAACCAACATGCGCACGCAACGAACGAGGACCGTACGCCATTGGGTGTAACAAACTGAGATCCGATTTGGCATATCGCAAATTTTAACGAAACAATTCTCATCAGATTTACACAGAATCCATTCGTTACACAACGAACTGTCTAGACTCCATGGAATACAGGAATTAGTTTCCGGCACAGTTATGAAGCTCTTGGGATAACAACATCGGCCTTAACGAACAAAAAACGCGGATATTAGTTGCAACGTTTGGATTCACTTCAATGTGTCATTAGGGATCATTCAATGGTCCAACCTGAGTCACCATTGATGATTAAGTATGTACATGTAGATGAACGTCTAATCATTGTCGTGTCCGTCACGGCTCGACAGGAGAACAAGTCGGGTCTGAGGTGTGGGAAGTTGGGATGGTACTGTCGTGACTTTTTGGGGGGCACGAGAAAAGGGGCCACGATCGAGTTAAGGCGCTGTAATCACGCACTTTTTAACGAAATATTAGAGATACCTTTTGAGAAGTGAATGTATCATGACAGTTTGCAATGTATTCAAATTTTCCGGGTTTACAAATCAAACAGCACATCCGGCACGTATTCCAAATCGATCGGGGCGAAGTCACTTTACTACGCGTGCTTGAGGAAAAAAAAGCTGCAACGAATACGGACAGGAAAAACGTGTAGAATGACATGTACTTTATCTGATGCACTAATTGGATGGGATTCAATAATTCTTGGTGTTCATAGGCCACCATACTGACATGCAAAAAGAAAGTCGTATCGTCAGACATCGTTATGCTGTTCGTATTGCTTCACGTGAGTCTTTCGCACGTTGAGAGGTATAAATCCTTACAGATTTCCAGCCAATCGTGTAGATTTTCAGCTTCGTCTACAAGGCTATGGTATAGAAGCTGCATTGGATGTGAACTGTGGCTGCTGATTCCATCCATCTTTATATAATGTGGCTTTGCTGTCCAGTGAATCACAAGCACAAATCGGAAGAATGCCATTTCCGGGTCAGGATCCTGTCTCTGTGTCAGCTATCGAGGGAGCAGGTCAGTACTTCATCGGGGGACCTCATCTCATCACCAGCCGCCCCCTCCCCTCGTTCCACTGGTGAGCCCCACCAGACCGAGTTCCGCCACGGTCTGCCTATCTAACCTTCACCTTGCCAAAAGGCCGCGCCACCCCCTCACAACATACCGGTCCTCGGTTGCCGGCCGGGGGAAGGCCGTGGAAGAGTGCGCACCCGTGCCGCAATATATGCGCTGCATCTTTCTTCCCCTCGCAGACAAATCAAATTCTAGGAGAAGGAGTAGCTGCGCTCGTAAGAGAAAGACTAAAAAAAGAAGCGACTGGTCTTCACACGGGCACAGTGAGACTTCTCGTTGCTGGTCTCTCTCCTTCAATAACCACGGGGCACTGCACATGTTCAACGACTGACTCACTTTTGAAACTCCCCGCTAAATTTAAATGGACATTTTACCCGCAAGGAGAGCCGTCCTTCTCCTTTTCCCCTTCCTTTTTGTTGTTGTCAGCAGGGAGCGGACGAAATATTTCAGAAAGCTTTTAAGTACCTGTGTCACAAAACGTGTCACAAAAACGTGACAGAGAGAGAAAAACAATTAGGAGAAAAACCGCAAAGGGGAACTGGACCAAACAGCTGAACACTTTGCCCAGACTTGTCAGGTTTGGACGGCACACTCCACTTTTTTATCAAAGGGAATATTTTCATTTGGTCGTAATCCACACATCCTGTGCGAAATGCAATTCTCGGGTTTTTTTTATCTAAGACGAAATTTAGAGAAACGTAGTTCGTCGGCAGAGGGAATGAACGGAACAGGACCATGACAACCGTTTGCCTTTAGGCTGGCCTCATGGGGACAGTGTTATTATGCAAAGAGTTCGGTATTCATCTCGTTGAATAAACATGCGTACATCCCAAACAGACGATACTCTGTCCAACTGGCTTAATGTCGGCCTATATGAGATGACAATAAAGTCTCTCAAGAAAAAAAAATACACAAAGAGAGAACGGTAAAAGAGAAGGTAACAAAAGATGGCCGGAATATCGATACTTTTGTCCCGTCATCATGTCCCACGCCTTTCGGCTTTGGGCGTGAAGATAGCTCTCGTGAGACCCGTGTCCCCGAAGGTAACACTCTCGTCTCTTATTCGCAGATGACAGGAGGCGCGAAATCCGAGAACAGAGTTTCCCCTGAAATTCATTCTTTCAAGTTCATGATTTCATGTCATACACACCGCACATTCACCAACACTGCACACTACGCCTGATGTAGCGTTGGCATTAAGCAAGAAATCCCCCTTTATCTAGAGTTTATTTTTGCAACACAAATGGCAAAACTGCCAAAAAAAATCTTATTTCCGTTCCGAGAATTTTTAGGCCGTCAGCTGAAAATTCTATCGTTCTCTTTCGTCTTCACTTTGTAGGCAACCTGATTTTGGTTTGCATACAGATTTCACCATACTGAGCACGTCCTGTGAGTCCCCCGGAACAAGTTGCACTCTTGCGAGAAAATTGGGTTCAAACTTCGAGCCTTGCCTAGCGAAAATAAAACTCAAACCTTGTTCCAATATGAATGCTGCTGTGTGAACGACATGGAGACAACCGCATCACATCCGCACACGAGGTTGGGAACATGGCGGGCGCAGGTCACGCTGTGTGGCATGTCGTCGAGACTGAAAAAAGTCAAGTTCTCAATTTTTAAGAGTCAGATGTGAACACCTGCTCACTCGAGCTGAAAGACCTGGATAGTCACGCGATAGAATTTAACGTAGCCATCAAGAATGAAGCTGTTTTAGCAGAAAAGCCCTTGATCAAATGGGGTTACGGCATCGATCCAAGCATGACGAACAGAAGAGATAGACCTAAGGTTCTAAACAGCTTTTTCCATGTTCAGTTCAAATTTCTGTGACCGTGCATACAGAGAAATATCACTCCAGTCTTGTACACATTTATATGTGATGATGTACAGCATTCCGGTAGTCGGTTCCTACAAACAGATGAAGCAGTAGGTTACCCCAGAATTGTCACATGGACTTGATGGAGTGGTTCACCGTTTAGGTAACTTGTGTGTGTCAAAAATAGAAGAAATTTTGGAGGAAATGTGAACCTTATCCATGCTTTAATTCTGTTCACAATAAACCAAGCAAATTTATCACTCATAAGCCTTTATCGCTAATGGCTGTTTTGCACAACTGTGAAAAGGCATGGGTTCGCCCCTTTTTTCTTTCCATGATGCCTTTATACTATCGTGCAAAATTACTCTTGCGGTATTAGCGATAAGGCTTATTGCCAAAATTATGTGTGTACTTGGTTTAACATCACTTGCCTTGTAATGTGAATACTGACAACAGTTTTGGAAGAAATTTTTGCACAAAATCACCCAGCCTCGGTTTTCCCGGAAGACTTTCATTTCAAGTCACTGTTAATTACTATTGATTTAGGAAAATCCAAGATCACAACAA
This sequence comes from Acanthaster planci, assembly GCF_054643075.1. Lineage (NCBI taxonomy): Eukaryota > Metazoa > Echinodermata > Asteroidea > Valvatida > Acanthasteridae > Acanthaster > Acanthaster planci. The sequence continues at coordinate 31,019,118 of NC_141778.1, read as the reverse complement.
CAAGGATTTGAGCTAAAAGGAAAAAGCTGGACGATCTGCCATGCACGAGAGTGTCATCTGCCACACACAAGACGGAGGAAACTCCACCACATTGACATCGAGTTACGACAGCATCCTTATTTGAGCAACAAAGTGTATGCATTGCTCCCAATTAATGCATCTTATCCTGGAAAAAGAAGTGGAGCAGAGGCGGATTACCTGGCAGTTGGAAATTAGAGTTTCGGACGGCAAGTATGAAGCTGGCACAGAGACTTACTCTATCAAAACACATTTTTTTTGGGGGGGGGAACAATAATGCATAAAAATGCTTCTTGTACAGATCCGCTCTGCAGTAGGCGAATCAAATTTCCAAGGATGGATTGGGGATTTTTTTGCCCTGCCCGACGTGTATTATAACACTCTAAACCAAGTGTTTGCCCCCGAAGGCTTGTGCCCCCAAAGGCCTGTGAGAAAAACCACAAGCGTACTCGGATGGGACTCGAAACCACGACTTCCTGCTTACTAATGAGGCAGATGCATGCTTGCTTTCACCCCTTTCAAAAACACACATGCAACTGCTGAGAGAGCCATAAAGACATTTACTTAGATAATTATGTACAAGTATGCATTTTTCTTGCTCTGGTTTCAGGTGGACCATTGAGAAAATCAACACAGGCCCTGGGTGAGGAAAAAAATACTGGGAGACAAAAGAAAAAAGGATGGTAGCAACAGATGTTCAGCACCATAGATATGCCACAAACAGGAAGTGTCGTTAATCATTTCATTGCAATTAAATTTAAGCTGTGGAAAGGGGTGCAGAATTGACTTACAGTTCATTTTTCATTGTATTTTCACTTCTGCCTTGGTTTATTTTTGTTTGAGTGAACCTTACCCATATTCAGGTAACAGCTTCTTTTGTTTTAAAAGGTTCAAAAATGTGCTTTTGTCCTCATGCACAAACTTGTGCAGCCGCAAGGTTGTAAGCAGCATGATCCAAAGCATGCTTGAAGTAGTATTAACCACTGCAGGTGAAGAGGGGGCTCTGGGACGAAGGAGCTAAATGAAAGAAGAAGATCAAGTTCACCAATATCATTATGTTCATGTTTATTAGTCAAAGCAAGTAGTCATCGGCATGTGTTCTGTGAAGCTGCCTTCCTAACATTTTTGTTTGGAACTTTTTAATGTGGTTCAATTTCTCGACAGAACCCATTCTTCCATTCTGAATCTGTGGTCAAGGGTAAGCTGCATTGAAAAAGAAAACATGCATATAAGGTGAAATACTGCTGCTTTTGTAAACATGCAATTAACATGTGACAAGCATTTGGAATTGAGGAGTTTTAAGCCATTTTCAGTACATGATCACCTTTGGTCATCTTTTCATCTTTAGAAATGGAAATGAGAAAGTCTTATCCTTATCTTATTTAGGAATTTTGCAGATACTGTTTAATCATTTAGAACAACAGCCGTGTAAAGGCCTTACTCAAATATTAAATTATACAGGTTTTCTAAAAAATGTCCAAGACATTTAGCCTTGAACTGCCTTTTGTTGTTCGTGTTTTTCTTCCCTGCAGCCAGTCTTGCCCTTGAGTCTCACTTTCTGTGACCAGAGACCTGAAGTCAGTGCCTAATTCACTGCGCTGCACAGGTCAAGTTGAACTGTGCTCCTTTTTCCCCTTCATTTATCTCAACATACACCCAAGGCATTGTCTTTGAAAGGTACCCCCTCTAGTTCTGTCGCAGGTTTGTCATGACGTTTCAGATCGCCATCATTTTGTAATCGGCTCAGTGCAGCTTGTATCCCACCAAACATGGCCCCCCAAAAATTAAACGTCTTACTAATTCTCTAGCAACCCATTATTACATTTTTACAGTGTACCTGTAATTGCTATAATGCATGTACATGTATAATTTGTAATAGTTTCTTATGACTTGAATATAGCCCCTCCATTTCTTTTATTATCCAGCACAACTTGTATCCCACCAAACAAGGCAAAAACCAAATGCCCCTTTAACTCTCTGGCAATTCTTTATTACAACTTGCACTGCACCTTTAATTTGCTAGTACAGACACCTTTAATCTACTGGTATAATCTGTAATAGCCCCATGAATTATGTGGTTGGTTCAGTACAACTTGTATCCCCCAAACAAGGCATAAGATCAGCGTCTCTTAAATTCCTTAGGCAACTCCTTATTGCAAATAAACTGTTCCTTTAATTTGCTGGTACTGCCACTGGCTCCCCCCAATTTGATACATTGCATTGCTGTAAACACACCATATACTTTGCCTTGCTTTGATTTAATGCTTCGTTCGATGTTATTGTGAAGCCCGTAAACACGGTGTAATAATTAAGCTGTGTGCACCTTTAAAGGTTTCTTCAACCAAAACGTGCAGGTTTGGCTCTTGGGGACACTCGTATTTGGATTCAGCACCCTTGAATTATCTTAAATCAGCTACTTTAATTAAACTTGCCTAAAAATTTCAAGACGTAAGTCATTTTCTGAGCGTCGTAGAATTTTCAGCTGAAGGCCTGTTTCGTGCGAAGGACGCATTTTGTTGTCTGTAATTAAGTCCCGCCATGCAGTTCACGGTTGTGATTGGAACGTAGTATTAAGAACTGACATGGTGGAATGCCTTACGAACAAGGCTTCCAAATGTCACTGTAAAATGGGTCAAACTGAAGGACACAGCATTAAACTCGATTTTATCCATGAAGAGGAGCAACAAGCCATGCATAGACAGTTACCCAATGTCTGGAAAATAAACCCAAACTGTCATGCCTGAGAATAAACAACAGGCACCGCTTTTCAATATTCACCACTGTGAATCTACTAGCTTCGTTGTGTTCTTACCGTAAGAATAGTCACCGTTGCGTATGATATGGATAAATACACTTTTTACATAGCGCACTGGGCACATTGCACATTCCTTATATACAGCTTTTACCATGAAGCCTTTCTTTATGGATTAAATTAAAAGCCTGCTGCAGCTTTTTACACACTTCGCGTACTTTCATCACATGTATTTTTCGTTCCATCGTCTGAACGATTTCAGGATGAAGTTCATTCTCTTAAGAATAGTGTATGATACTAATTATTATATGGATAACAAAACAGGACAGAACACAACACAACGCAACAACATAACACGACACAACGCAACAACACAATACAACAACGCAACAAATACAAAACAACGCAACATCATAACTCAACACAATACAACATAACGGAACATAAATGTCATACAAATTCATATCGACAAAATAAAACAGCCCCCAAATAATGAAAAATGTACTACTAATGACCACTAAATTGAATAAAATATCGTAGTTTTATCGCAATGAGTGGAACGTTGGTGGAATGCCCAACGTCCACGAGGCATTATGATATTACTAACGAGATGCGTTTGAAATATGCAATCATAGACTAGGCAGCACGGGGCGAAAGGAAACCGCTGTACAGGACAAAGCCTCCATTCTTGGTTTGTTAACCCAGATTAACAAAGTAAGGGAGAGAAAAAAATGAACACAAATATCGAAATTACCAAAGCGTTCGTTGTCATACTACAAATCAAGAAAAACATTGCCATCCACAAATGGAAAATGAGAATTCACCGTTTGGTTGCAATGAAATATGGGCAGCTAGTTTTTCAACACGGATGAACTGTAATTCCATTTTATTTCAATCAAAATTAACTGACATTTACTTTTCGACAAAACTGTGAAATTGGAAGTACAGGTAGGCTACATAAGGTAATAGAATCATACATATATTCTAGAATTTCAGAAAGAATGGGGAAGAATGATGGCCAAATTAAGTTCCCCAACCTGTAAACTCCCCGTACAGTCTCCTTGTAATACACAAAAGCCGCATAAGGGTTGCTATGGAAACTGGGGAGCGTGTAGGTGTCGTTGCTAGGGGCCATGCATTGACGTCATCCGATTCGCGCTGCTCGACGGCACGTTTTGGCGCCTTTGTTCGAAGCCTTTGACAATACCAGCGACAATGGAGCATAGAATTCGCTTTTTTATTTCAGATTTTAGTCTCCGTAGGATTAGGAAAGCTCAAGGGAACTCGAGCCAGAGAGCGGAAACATGGGGCCAACGGCCTCAGAACATAACGACGATTTCTGGCTTTCATTTCTTCCTTTTTTTCCCCTCATCCAAAATCAAGGACATAAGAAACACGCCTCACTACCTTGCAAATGAAAGTAAATCATAGAAAACTATTTTGAGAAACACGCTTTACACATGGGAATGATAAAGTGAAGTATATTTTTGGAATTAGAGTTACAACTCAATCGAAGGCAATTTCCTGGTCTCGATGAGTTCCCGAGTTGCACAGAATACCAGGTTTAAATTGCACCTGATGCACGGTTCATATCCGTTGAAAGTTTTGATACTCGAGTGGAAAGTTCACTCGAGGCTCGTGTTTAGAAATGATGAAAAGTCTCCTCTTGTTTTCAGACACTTTCCAAGGGCTCGGATGTGGGTCACGTGGTCGTGTGGGTTCGACCATCGACCCTGGAAGATTGACATCACGTGACTCCCCTGTGCGGTCTAGAACCGGATCAAGGACACAGGAAAAAACTGGACCACCAAGAAAACAGGAAATTGATTTTTTCCCCGCTGGGTCCATTTTTCAATTTGTTATTGACTACAGACTCATTTCATGGCCTAAATGAAATGCTGCAGGCCGAAATGTAACTACGAGTACTCTAATGTTCGCATACCTCCCACCGTTTCCGATCATCTTCATTCCTCAGGCTTAAGCTGTGTTAATTTCCCTCACATTGGCGCGCAGAGGGAAGGAACAGGGTTAAATGATAATTACTGATTTCATGTTTGACTTGTTTGGCATCAAATTTGAGCTGCTGTTTATTTTCTTTTCATTGAATATTTCACTGTTGTTAGAGTGCATGGCAATAAGGCGACGACCAATTTTTTCCTCAGAAATGTGCTCAACGAGGAAGTTTGGGGTTCACAATCGGAACAGTAAAACATAAACTAAACAGTGCCTTCCCCGAGTGATGAGTTGCAGCGCCGGGAAAGCACAACTAAGAAATGTTTGAAAAAGTACACTAGTCTTAACGACGCAATTAACCCCAAAAGGAAGGATGCAGTATTGTTTTCATTAATTAAATAAGAGTATAATATAAGTCCGCATAAAAAACAGGTTGTGATCGTCCCCACCCGCCCCTGAAAAATACGACCGCCCCATTTTTGTAAAAAATTATTTTTTGACAAACACCTGAAAAAACGACCCTCTGGACGATCCCACTTCCGATCTTCTGCTACGCGCTCTGGAAATGATACTTCCAAAAGTTGCCGCCTACTCCTGAACTTGTACATGTGTACAGATTCACTCAACCTCGAAACGATTAGACTTGGTTCCAACTGCATGTTCAAGCTCTAACGGGAACCAGGGAAGACCGAAGTCTAAGCCGAATCCACTCGTTTCGAAAATACCCTACTTCGGTTTCGCTGGTTCCAGTCAGAGCTGGAACATAATGATTTTGAACGCTGCTTTCGAAATGGCTGTCACCAGCGAAAGGTGGCAACCACAACAGTTTGTACAATGCTGTTGCAGCCACAGCCAGTAATTCGGATACGGCCTCGAACTCTCAGTGCTGCATGCTGGGTCAGTACTTTGGCAGAGTTACATCACCGTGACCCTCGCTTTTAAAAGAAAACCCTCCTATTATCCTGGCCGTACAACCCAGGTTCCTTTTTTTGATGAACGACTCGCCTGTGTAAAACCCTTTGGTAAAGAAGACAAATAAAACTCATTTCATTGAGGAAACTGCTCTTTATTTTTTTCTAATCCAGCAAAGATTTATGTTGAACTGAAAAACCGCCCTCCCTCCCATTTGAAAAAAAAAGGGCGCTCGCCAATTAGGTATTTTTTTATGTGGCCTAAAGCCGCACAAAAATGCCCCGAAGCCTAGGCGGATTTTTCGAACGAGTTGAACCTTCTGATCGCCCGGCTGTCAAGTGAGATGTGACGTGCTAATTATCGTCACAAAAGCATTCCATTCAAATTTTCCAGAGTTGTAATCCGCTCGATCATTAAGATATCAACAAGTCCACCCCAAGACGATCACACATCAGATGCAAGTCTATCATCACTCAATAATAATGCAATCCAACCACAAGCCAATCATAAATGAATCCACCAGGCAGTCAACGAGTTCGAAGGTTCGATGTAAATTCAATATTGCCTAAGGGACTGAGAGGAATACCCCGGCCACAGCTCACTTTTGAATTAAAACGGCCTGCGACTTGATTTCGGACTTGATCACTTGTGGCTGATCACGGACCATTTACCGTGGGCTGATGTTATGATTACTACTCGACCAAGGTCCCTAAATGACTGATAATCTACCACGTTGGTTGCAGAGTCATTGCTCTGGCGATGGGAATGTTCTGGGCACATCTACCATCATCGCGAGACTGAAACGCGAGCCTGAGCGTACGCATCCAACGACAGCCGACGGAAAAAATATTTGTCCGCGCGCGCAGCTGAGCACATGGGGTGATCGCTTTTGTTATTTATTGTTTTCATCGTTTTCGCCAGACACCGTGTGCTTAGCTTGATGTCCATGGAAGTGAAAGCGCTATTTCTGTGGCCGAAATGTTGACAGTCATGACCCAACCATGAGCTAACTTAAGAAATCTACGCGAGAGTTAAAGCGATGTCTCCGGAAATATCAAGTGGAAAACACTAGAGAAAGAAACAAAACCCCAAAGACTTCAAAGTGGCACGATGTTCTTGCACAGGAGGGCAGAGACTGGTAGACTCTTCCTCGTGTCAATATTTGCTTCTTCATTTCAGCAAAAAGGCAAAGGTGCAAAGGGTCTAGTCACACGTATCCCCCATGCCTCAGACGCACTCACTTCGAAAATAGCTGCCTTGCTTTTGGCAGTCCAGATTTCGAGCATGGCTGAGGGCGCCACACGTCTGGCACCGGGGTTGTTTTGTGGTGTAAGTGGCCAATTAGGTTTCAGTCGAGATGAACCTGATTGAACACCACGCTTTCGGATAGTTTGCGGGTGTCGTGTTGATTTTACGCGTGTTTTCCGCTTAAAAAGGAACCATAACGTCGGTAGGCACAGCTGCAACTGCAACAGGCTCAAATCTGGGCACCAAATGGTGGCGTCCTCATGTAAAAGTACCAAAAGCTGTACATAGAGAGAACTGTTTATAGAGAATTGTGGCATGTGTCTCAAATATTGGAACCAAAGTGGTGGATCATACGTCAGTGCACATGGACAATTAGCACAAGGTAGCTGCACACATAACAAAGAGCCATTTTGGTGCTTAAGTCTGAAGTTGGCGCTACTCCCTCTATCTACAGCTCTGACAGTAACTGCATGCTTGGCGTGCTATGGACTACTGTTGGACTACTGTCGTGTTCATCATGAGATGCTGTAGACTTTGCAAGGCTTTCTATGGGCTCTGCTTGGATTGTATGCAAACAGGCCAGTCATCACAAGACCTTCTTCTGCTCACTCCGCAAGACTTCTAAGGGACGAGGTTCGTGACCCAACATGGTACCTCCCACGCTAGAGGCCAAGACGTCAACAGTACACCAATCTTATCTCATGTACCTTCATTCCCCTCCCCCCACCCACCACTGAATAAGGACCTGGGATTTTGCTGTCCCCCAACTGGCTTTTCCCCATCTGAGCGGTCTGTTATATGGTTATATCCCTTATATCACTAGACGTGACCTTCAAAGTTCCTGAGATCTTTTCGCTGTCATCCGCATGTGCATTGGCCCCGTCATAACACAGCTGGTCTGGGCAACCCTGTGACTCAGCGGAGCGTCACCACACGTGCAGCCGGTCACCCTTCCCCCTCGAAGCAACGGTGAACCTACCGAACAATGAGTTGTGCGAGGCCTAAGGTCACTGGAAATTCAATCAGGTTGACACTCACCTCGCCGGAAAGATGCGCACAGGAGAAAGACCGCCAGAAAGCAAAGGTCCGTGTAGGTGGAGGAACGTCCAATTCCACTCATGACCCATGGGCCGACTCGTTTCCCCTCCCAGAGTTTGGACAAGACAAAGGTTTGTACAAGGATTGTTTCAAATCACACTCTTCTGAAATTCTTTACCAGAATGTAATGTTCCCATCTTTTCGCAATCGAAACGCTCGACTAGATGGGTATTAAGTCCATCGTACGTGTGTGTCGGCGGATCTCGCTTTCGAAGAGGCCATGTTGGTTATTTCTTCAATATGATATTTGATTCGGCTCTACTGCTACAAAACGCAAAACAGGAAAGCTGATTGGCTGTAATGAGTGTCTGATCGTGATGCGACAGGTGCAAAAGGAAATTGCAAATCCGTGATGAGGTGTAGTTCTGTCATCGCTGTTTTGAATATTTTTTGAAGTGGCTATCGAGTGAATTAGGGCCACTGAGTTATCGAGGGAATTCCTCACCGGAACTTCAAGATCGTCGCTAGTCCTGGGATCTCCCGGGTCAAGGACTAACGGGATACAGTCCCGATATGTACCCGTATCTTTCGTAAAACACTCGCACATTCGTGTTTCTGGTTAGACGGTTCAGAATTACGTTCGTCTCATATCACGCAGGTCAGCGGTGTCAGCCGTGCACGACCCCTGTTGATGGAATAACCTGGTTTCGGCCAGTCTACGTGCGAGAAAAGCGCCGGTGTTTTTCGATCTAGGATATCCTCTATACTTGACTAAATCCATTTATGAATTTCAAATCCATTTTTTGTACCGATTGGGAGCCTCGCACAAACCTAAGAAGTAATAAACTTCTTGGGAATCTGGAGAAGCACGGTTCCCAGGAGGTTTAAATGGCAATCTGTCATGCAATGTAAATGAGAGAGCTAAGTACAGAGGGATTTGTCCAGGTCTCGTCTTCTGAGAATCGTCTTCTCAATGCGAATGCGCTCTGAAGCTGGTAAACAGCATTTTAGTGCATGGATGTGGGACGAGGTCAAAGTGCCCTGATTGTAAGGACCCGCAAACTCTGCTCGCCTCCTTGGCGGCCAGCCAGGGGTATACAGCCCCAGTCGGCTTCTGATCACGTCTGATGACTTCACCGTTGCAAATGATAGCAAAAAGCTGTCTTGCTCCCCCGGTCAGAACTAGAATGAAGGTAAATTTGATGTACTGTGGCAGCTCATTTTGTTAATGATGGGTCAGGCGAGGGGATTAGGAGCTGTACTACTCACTATAGACCAAGTGAGCGGGACAAACTCTTTGGTGTGGGTATTGGACAGTCGCTGAAAGGGCGCAAGAAAAACTCACATCAGACTTATATTTCAATCCTAAAGAAATCCTAAGACTTATCTATGTGGACAACATACATACTGCAGAGTGAACATTAAATATTAATTAAAGTTCTCACTATGGTTCAGTGTTTCCTGAAACTCCTCAACTAATGTCTGTTTTTCACTGTTTTAATGTATCTAGGCAGAAAATGTTAACAAACCGGCACCCCAAAAGAGCCATTACACGTTTCGGGGACTATGTGACTTCGTAATATGTATTTGAAATTGTTAAAAAAAATGGTCGAGCACATTCACTGGCCACTGGCTTTGTGTAAGGAGCTTCAATTACGGAGCCTATTATCAGCAACGTGGGAATATGGAAAGTTTCGTCAACAGGAAGACATCTTAGACTACTACTTCGGGAAAAACGAACTTAGCCCACAAGACTGTTGCCTCGTCCCCACCGCCCGAACCAATGGCGCTCGTGGCCACTCAAGATAATGACATACATGTATCCACAAACTTTGATTTTGTGTAAGAGAGGCAGATTGTCGTAGAGCCGTGATTCGAAAAGTGCCACGGCTCGAAACACACAGCGTAACATTCTAATGACAGTGTCAGACGCGGCGCACAAAAGTTCTGAATGTTTAGATCAAATCCGTCCATTCAGAGCTCGACGATATTCGAGCCTGCCAGTGGCAGAGTTCTGGGACATGCCAAACAATCTTCTCTATTCAAAATCCCACTGAGCGAAGGCCGTGTCCCGATGACTTGGCTGCGTCTTGGAGTCATACACAAGTCCACGGGAAGTGTCAGCCGCCACAACCGTACAAGTCATTCGGACACAGTCTAATTTGCTCCAAATCGGTGTCCAATTGACGCTGAGACTATCAGCTGAGGAATCAAAGAACTACCTTCTCCCGAAGGAGAAGGTCTAACTCTACAGAGTTAATTGTTACAAGCACATTACTAGAGCGAAACATGAATTAACCGCCAAGGTTCAAGGCTGTGGGCAAACTATCCCTCGATTCATTAGGCTGGGGAATTTCTAGGCAAGGGAGATTAGGGCCGTTCCGTCCAGAACGGAAAAAGAGGAGCGCCCCCGTGAAAAGTCTCGTTCCTCCAAAGGACGGGCGCAAAATGTCAGGACGGCGCGCACTCGTACCGTTACCGGCCGGTACGGCCGTGTCTCCTGCAAGGAGCCACCATGGAGGTAACAAAGGAGAAAATGTCCCTGAGCCCCACAACAGGGGAGCGATGATACAATAATAAGAAAGTCTCTCAAGCTTTTGCATAAGTTTGTGCATGTGACATGTACAGGAGGTGTATTAAAGTAAAGGGGTGGGTTACCCGTCGATTTGAATGTCTAGACTTTGCTCGCCTCTGACAACGCCGGTAGTGATCGTGTATAGAACGCTTCCCTTTGGTGGGCCGGAAGAACAGCTCGGTCTATTGGGTGCTTCCCCTCCGCCCCCCCCCCCGAGTTACTGGCTGCTTTCGAGTTCACTTCGCTGCAGCTGGTAATCATGCGTTCACAGCGTATAAACGGGTCCGAATTCCTGCGTTGACCAAGTAACGATTTACCTGCACTCTAATAACTCATCCGAGACTTTCGTTGCCCATGCTTAAATTGCCCGTGATATTTTGCACGCGGAACACATTTTCAAGCAACATTCTTATCCTCTTTATAACATGAAAGCCATGGTGCATCCATTTTCAGCCAATGTTATTGAGAAGTGCGCTTGCTTTCCACTTGTATCTTGCTCTTCCTGTGAACTGGTTTTTATCAGGAAGACGCTGTCATCTCTTTTTTTTCCAGATCGTGAATCGAAGATATGAATCACGAGCCGGACCAACAGAGAGTGCAATTTTTCTAGCAACGACGCTCCGTTTGGGTACACACCAGTGAGTAAAATCCCATAGACGCCAGTGATAAATCCCTGTACTTCAAAATTCTTTAAAAAATTTTTACAACTCTCACGGGTGTTCAGGCTGCACAGAAAAATAATGATAAACTTGTCATCTTTCATTTTCCTTTCAATTTTTGGTTGGCTGACCAATGACTTGAGTCAACCAAGGCAGACCACCCCTGAAACGAAGGACGTTTCCCTCCCGGGAAAAGTAACCATTTTGAAAAAGCACGCCTCTGCAAAACAGCTAAATAGCGTCACTTTCAGACCCGGTTGCATCCAAATTGCTCAGAATCAGAGGCCCTAAGTCTAGGCCAGAGGTTCAGTGCCATATTTCTTCAAATCCCCAATTCCATGACTCTCAGATCTCTCTTTTATTCTTGAGTGTATAACTTTTATTAATGAGCTTGGCGGTCATATTTTTGGCCAATTTACGTGGGTGCACCCTTTGCTCGGACCTGCACTTTGTTTGTTCCTGAACTTAACTGCAACGCGATACGGTCGTGTCGCTACCAGCACAAGAACCAACCTGGCTCTGTTCAACCGATGAGGGGGTGCTTCTGCTCAAGGCATAATATTTTGCGAAAATCGTCTTTTACTGGCCAACTGTCGTGATGAACAACGAGAAATACAACATTTAAGGTCGCAAAGCGACCAATACTATGGCAAATGTTAGTACTGAAATGACATGTCTTCCCAGAATAATTCTGCAATGTGTTTTGCTCAAAACTATGCAAATTGCACCAGCATACAAGTAAAAAGACAGGAAAAATATCTTAAATATGGATGACTCACAATACAGTGTTCCACCTGCATAGGGGTTGCCACAGCCGATCGAAGCGGCACAACTTGGGATGCTTCTCAAAACCCTGCGAGTACAGCAAAGGGGAAATCGCAGGACACTAGAGTCAACACGAAAATGAAACTACATGTATATGGAAATCGCGTAATCTAAACTGACCGTCCTGGATTTTGAAGTCAGCATCAAGTTTCGTGAACCGGAGTGACCGACTCGCAGCGCCCGCGGTGCCAATAACGTCAGTATAAAGTGTACCTCGCTAAGTTTTAATTTCAACCTTACCGGTTTGCAAGTTTAAACAGGAAGCTGTGATGTGAGGGAATAGCATAAAGTCACAGATAAGCCAGTAATCTTGAGAGACCAGATAGCGGTATGTATCCGGTATACAAGTCCGCGGGACGATCTTCTGATGTACGCCCCTGATATCCCTAACTCCCGAGGGTTTGGGTAAAACCGTATTAAACCTAGAGGATTCAGGACTTCTAGGGTAATAGCCGTATGGTCGATTGCGACTTAATGGCACTTAAGAGACCAGATGAACTGCTGAATCGGTTCCCGAGTTACAGAGCATCGTTGCTAGCGTTCCAACCCTTAACAAAATACACGATTTGCAATACCGATATGGGGCCGATGGGTACCCCCCCACATGTCCAATCCCTATACACACTCTAGACTATTGTCACAGAACACATCCCCCATAAGTCTGTAAAGAACTCCTGAGATTCCGATCAAACAATGACCAACACAAAGGCGAGGGGGGGGGTTCTCTCCGCCCCATATCTTGCATCATATGCGATTCGCAGTATACTGAGACTCATCATAATGACTCTGAAGGTATAATTTGATTGTCGAAAAAGAACAGCTGGTTAATGCTTGCTTTGGTTTTCAAGCGGCCCACGTGATGGTAATGGTGATATCCAATAATTGTGCCATGATCGCATTTCAATGCCCCACGTGAACGTCTCCACGAAAGGACCCTCACGTGTTATCCAGGAAAATGGGAGGTCTGTGAAATCTAGACCGCGTGGTCGAACCGCTTTCACGAGCACAGTACATATAACCGCCTACAACCGCCCCAATTTGATAGAAATGCTGAAACATGAGATAACCACTGATCAGATAATGACCCAATTGAAAAGGGAGAATTGCATGAATTACAATAGGCTGTTCATCTTGGCCGTCCAGGTCAATTGTGACTTTACAGAAGAAGAACCGCATCGGGAAAAAGGTTATCGTCTCCCCAGTGACCGCCTCAGATCATGGCTTGAAGAGTCTTCATCAAAAGGGACATATTAATTCGATATCCCATGCGCTGCGGGCATGAATGGGCGATGACGTCAAACGGCGAGCGCGTACCTGGCCCGGGTCGCGGCCGACTTTTTAATCATTCCACGAATCGGCATTGTCTGCTCCCTCTACAGCATTGTTTCTGGGAGAGCAATGATCAGTATCGGTCATTCTCAGGAGGCACCACAGTCATGTAGGCCCTATCACCACACAGAAACGTAAGACAAAATGACAGTGGTCTGGAACAAAGCGCGATTTTCCTGGCAAACAATAAAAGCTTCACCACCCTTAGAATGATTGTCGTTTTACTGTAGACAAAATTACACAGAGAAAATCAGCTTGAAGAACTACACACACACACATAAGTGTGTAAACGCCTTCAATCGTGGACTCCCTATTGTTCCTCTGTTGTTCATACTTCAACTTTTTCAAAAGACCTCCCATATGTTTTGTACACGTTTTCCAACCGTGGACTCTTCGGCAACCGTGGACCCTATTGTCCCCTATTGTTATAGGTCCACGATTTGAATGTGTATACAAACTCACACACACACCACGAAGTGTGTATTTGCCTGCAACTGGGGACCCCTTATTGTTCCTCTTTTGTTTGTACTTTAATTTTTTTTGTAGAAGACACTCATGTGTTTTGTACACAGTTGTCAATCGGGGACCCTCTGTCAATCGGGGACCTTATTGTCCTCTATTGTTAAGGGTCCCCAACTGAATGCAGAAACAAACTCACCCACACCCATACCTGTTTTACATACAAAGTGTGGACATAACTTTGTTCTCCTGTGGTTAAGGAAACGTGAGGATAATGCTCCTTTTCTCCAACCAAGATAACTCCTTCGAGCTGGATTTTTTATGATGATTTCCTGGATTGTTCCTCTTCATTTTGCCACGGATAACTTTGACCCCAAAATACCTCTAAAACTGTTTTTCAGAGAGGGGGAAACATTGTGTGGACGTGTGCGAATCCACACTACGCCATCGCACACCACATATGTGGACACTATGTACATGTACATGTACATGTATGCCACGCCTGCACACAACGCATGCATAATTCATATCTTCAGTACATATAGTTGTGGGCCTACAGTTCCAGGCTCTCGTCTTTTCAGTAAAATGGGACTCAAATTGGTGAGAGCTGAGAGAAGTGAGAGTGATGACCAGATTTTCTCGTTTTAGGAATCTGTGTATATAGCCGGCTGGTTGCACAGATCCAGCAGTTGGATTTTCCAGGCCCGTTTTGGCGCGAGTCCAAGCGCGCCGAAATGTGCCCTGTCATCCGTCCCTGCAAACCACACGGCGAATTCTAAGTTGTGCGCCCTACTGAGATCGGCTCCAGAGGGACCCGCAGATCGGCAAGCAATTTTCATCCAAGAACGAACTGTCTAATTGATTCGACTTAGAGCAAAGAAGAAAAGTAGCACTAAAGGAGACAAAAAGGGAAGACAGCGGAACAAACCGATAAGGCCCCCTTGATACTTGGAGAAGCTACATCTTGTTCCGCAGGAAAAAAAAATGCATCGCCCGTCCCTGTGAAAAATTTATATACAGGCAATGGCATTAAAGGATGGAATTTTCGAATTGCTTTCTGCCGATGATTCGGAGCGCGTCCACAGTGAACCGTCCAGTCTCTGCGGTTTCTACGCAAGTCCCGTTGCCGCGGCAACCATCACCAAGGGAACCTCGAGATGCCTGTCACGGGTTTAATGGGATTCGGGGCCCCCTGGGAGGGATTAGCAAGGACTGGAGAGAGAGAGAGAGAGAGGGGGGGGGACAATGGCGTTTGCTCATCGTGGCGATGACCCTCATTGTCATGCCTGCCAAGAATGATGTTGAAGAAAAAAAAGTGACTAGGATGATGACTCGCCCAACGTGAGTAATGACAGGGAGGCTGACTGGGGTAGTCTGCACTTCCCAGGACTGTACAAGGGTGAATGGTCTAAGCGGGGGGGGGCGACATGTGGAGAAGGGGGTTAAGCACGTGACCGGGAACCCATCCAAGACAGGTGGTGAGCTATGAGGGCCTTTGCTCGCCGACCATCGCGTTCATCAAGGGCTTTAAAAGGGGCCCCGTGATCGGTGAATCATCTAGTTGTTTGCCACTTCGACACTCATCCATTCAGATAATATCTGGATTTGTTCGTGATAGAGCGCTTGATCTGGACACTATTAACCCTCGAATCTCATTCATTCGAATACCTGAGTATACAGTGATTATAAATATATATCTCAGGTAAAGGCAAAAACCTGTAATTAAAAATAACATCTCCCCGACGCAAAGTACATCTTGAAATATTCGAATACCATTGCACATCAGGTTTCGATTTACGAGGCATGCTCAACGGTTGCGCAAAGGACATCTGCATACACAGGCAAGATGAACGTGGTGGGTTCGGTTCCCACCGAGGTGGCCCCGCAAAATCTGGCCCCCCAAAATAACTCATCCAATGACGAGAATACGGACCAATCTTCACCGACAAACGCTCGCGACCGGTAGGGGACAAAATCACACCACCAAATTAAAGCCTCGTGCGGTTATACCCGTCCCTTGAATGATATGAGACAAGTGGTCCGAGGAGGGTTACAGCAGTATGCGCCAAACATCCACCATTTAATGTATTTCCCGAATATCTACAAATTACGCTCGTGATATCATGTTTTATCCAAGTTGTTCACCCTTCCAATGAATGGCACCACATTCTCATGCTCCACACCATGACGGGTGTCACATTCCCCAGGGGAGGGATTAACCACAGCTGCACTTTGTATCGGCAACGAAGGGGGGGGGCTAATTCCTCTTGGACGAGATCAAACAACATCTATCGCTTCAGCTGAAAACAAAGACTTATAAAACTAATGCATTACGCTCGGGGGGGGACCGTGCGAGAACATAGCGCCCTCCATCGTGATTCATTGTGCTGTTTTCCCGTACTGAAGTATCGCGTAAGCTTGATAGAAGAACATCTTTAAAAATCAAATGCCCCCATCCCAAAGTGCTTTTACTAAGACGAGAAAGTTCAGGAAACTGTAATCAAAACCACGACAACACTGTACATAATTATACTAGTTCATTACGGATCGCTTTAAAGACTTGCTAATCTCTTGAAACAAAGCAATAAAGACACTCAGCTGTACAGGCAGACGCAAACGTTTGCAATCAAAACAGAGTAACGAACAGATCCAATATCAGTCTTAACAAATACATGTACAAAAAAAGGTACAACAATGTTTTTCTTTTTACAATGAAGACAAAGTAGCATTCACATTAATTGCAAATCTAACAATAATGCTTTTCCCGAAAAACATCTTTAACATCCGTTACGTTTCCAACGGGAGATGACTTCCATGACTGAAATCTTTCATTTTCAGCCGCTCTCGTAAATTCCGGCTCGTTTCAACGTATCCACTATGTGCTCTTCGCTGTTATCACTCGTTTCTTCTCAAAACCAAATCCATCAAGGAACTCAGCAAATCCCACGCAAACCCATTGCCATAAAGATCGCTAATTTGCGCTCATAAAACGTTTGAAGTGCTCTGAAAAAACTCTCAACTACATTAAAAAAGTATGTCAGATTGGCAACCAGCCAAGATCATGATATCAACATCTTATACCGGTATCTAACCGCAAAGAGGCAACGGTGAGAAGATAACATTGAATTTTGACTGTCTCAGAATGAAAACCGGATACAGCAAATTGAATGCTCCTAGCTTTTTTTGGACAGTTGCTTTATGTCGTTGAAATCTTTTTCCCCGCGAGGAAGATACAGCCTCCTTCACTCGGCTGCGATGCAATCGCTCAGTTTCACATCCTTATATGGCCAGAATATTAGTAGGAAAGGTCCTGCAAATCTTCTGGGCTCAGTGAAGCAGTGTACGGTATAAAAATACGTTTCTTTACTCCCAATGGTATCTGTCGCGGGCGCATTTTCTTAAGCGTGTTAGGTTTATGTCTTATCATCTTCCTCGATGATTTTTCGCGGCCACTTAAACCTGAAAATTAGGTCTTAGGATTTCAGATCAAATCTTAAAAAGGGGGGAGGGTGAGCAGAAGTCGGGGTCGGAGTTTTCGGATAAATATCTGGAGTTTAGCTTAAGGCGGAGATTTCTTTCTCAGGGTGATTTACTTGACAAGTGGAAGGAGACAACTACACGTAAGCTATTTGTTCTCATCATGTGGCAAACGCCCTCATTGGCTCTTAAAAAGAGCGAAGCCGTTGGATTTCACCGCGTTTTGGATGGCAAAGAGACAGCCTGTCGCTGAAGTTTGCGACTTGAAAGTGTGTATCCAGGGTCGTCTAGAAGAGGGTTGAAAAGAAATTTATAAATCCAATCCAGACACGTTGCCTTGTGAAGAAAATGAGTGAACGTCACGTCGTATAACCTAGACGCTCAGTTCGAGTGGATGCAAAGTATAGTGGAAGGAGCACACTGCTGCTTCTCTTATAATGAGATTTGGAGCGAAGGTGATAAGATGCTTACTGATAATGACATAGGCGGTCCATTTTTTATTATATGACGGCACAGATTCTTAACTGAATTACAGATGGTGTTCTCGCTATTAAAGAGGCCTAGGGAAAACGCTGATGTAATTTGTAACTTTTACGTCTCTTCACTCCCTTGTATTGGTCCCCTCCCCCAACAAACACACATAGCACCAGCATACATCAAACGGACGTCACCCTACGCGGATGCCACTGCACCAGACACAATGGCACCTTTCCCAAAATGGCATGACGTCATCCCCAGTTGCATGACGTCATTTAGATAAACCAGGAAGTCAAAGAAAAAAATCTGGGGGCAAGATGACCGGATCTTTCCGGAAGAAATCCCGCGTCAACTATTTAAGGGAAGACGGCAATTCACGAATGTTTTTGCACCTTTTTAAAAGAGATGTACGGGTAACTGCATTCGTTTATGGCAATGCTGACGGGCCGTAAGCTGGCAGCTGAAAATGTAATCCATCCAGCATACGCATCGCACTCATGTACATACTATCAGATATAACAAGTTTCCAGACACCTGACAACTGGTTGACGAGCTGTTGCAATTTTGTCAAATTTAGCTAAGGACCTCTGTCAGAACTCTTGTGAAGATGTTGCACGACCGTACCCACGTGACACCCGTCTTTTACTTCGTCAGGGCACAGCGGAAGGGAAAGCGACGTGTCGAAAAGCGGCCCGCATTTCTAAATGGACGTGGAGTAAATAAAAGTTACGTACTCAACGTAATGGAAGAAATGGGCGTCCGTGTGTGCCAAATAAACAACAACTTGAAGTCCCCAGACTAAAGACACTGTTGCAATACCTCGCGATTCGGGGCAAGGTTTTGCATGGCGACCACCATCTCTGGAATAGACTGGTTCCTTTGTGCTGTTCCTATCGCTAGAGAACAGTGTATTGTTGCAAGGCGTCTCTTATGTAACTAAGCAAAAGTTTGCCCCGAATCACGAGGCATAGCTACAGTGGTTTTAGAGAACTCAGTGTACCAGATTTTATTTAAATTTAACACGTACATGGCTTATTGTAATGACATCTCTTGGGCAGCCCATTATATCTGTCAAATGCAAATGTATCCTTAGGACATGAGTTTAGTTGAAAAAAAGGTCGTCAATTCTTACGAAAGAAAAATGCAATGTCCATTATTAACACAAATTTGCGTTTTTTTAAAGAAAATAACCTTGAATTTCTAGACTATAACCCTCTTTTGGGAGAGAGTGAATTTTTGCCATTTTCTGCAAGACAGTGCTTCTGGGTTTTGCATTTGTATAGAATTTGACCACATGCATGAGATGCAATTTACTCCGTGGAAATGATTTGTCGGAAAGCCTTGCTTTTTGGTTGCACATCGTTATCCAAACCGTCGTTAATAATCATCGGACAACCCTATAAATTAGTCCCCTGATGAAGATCTTTGAAGTTTCCTGTGGACTTGAGCACTCATTGAAATTCACCTTACGTCAAGAAACTATTCAACTGAGGAGCAACGTGAACGTATCACGAACGCCGTTGATCACAACTTTATATTGCAAAAGGGGCCAACCAAACTGAAGTCGATTTGTGTAACTTTAATGTCTTCCAAGATATATACCGTAATATACGGCATGTGAATCGCGGATTGGTTTGGCTTTGTCTTCGTGGTAAAACCCGCGACATAAACCGAAATCAACCGAAAACCGAAATCGGCTGGGATATTCACTTCGTACATTACTATTGCAGAGTTACACATGACCAAGATTTTTCGTCTACGACTAGGGTTGCAAAAGAGCTACATTGCAGTAGTTTTGAGTTTTCGCGATGATGTTTCCAAAAGAATTCATGCAACATGGATAAGTTCAGGCACAAGAAGGTGGACAAATAAAACGCCCCTTTTTTCTGAGCTGGATATTCGGGTTTGTTCGGTTTAGGGTCGATTCGGTTCAGTTTTACCTTAATTTTTATCAGCCTCGGGTCAAGTGTGCGGGGGACACAGATCGATTATGTGTCGGATTCGGTTTGTATTTGTAACGTGTCGGGTCGGTTGGACCGGTTCGACCCAACCAAAATGCACAGCATCACTCCAGAGTTGTGAAACAATTACTACTGGGACCAGATAGAAAAGACCCCCCAAGCTCAGCTCCAGATCACATTGAGTAGCAGCATAAAATGGCTTGGCTTGCCTGGATCCTCTCAGGGCGACTAGTCAACATGGACCGCTGGCAAAAGAGAGTCCAGAAAGAAGACAGTGAATTGGCACGTGAGACACACTGTGGTGGGCTGGGTTAGCCACCCTACTCAGATAAGTGCCGAGAAACCCATGATCCTCGACGCGTTTTCAGTCAAGTCTGGGAAAAAAAACCGACTGCCGCTCGAATGCTGTTTCTGCAGCATCTTCACGCAAGCCGCCCTTGTCACGCGTGATTTCTGACCATAGCCGTTGATCGGCCTTGTAGTGGCGGCTGAGTCAACGAACCCCCCCCTTCGTCTGGCCCACAGCTATGGTCAGACGGTCCCTTCGGCTGCCCCCAGAGACAGGAGCCCATGCCCCGATTACACTGGCGAGACATGCAAGTCCAAGCACCGAGTTGGCAGTGCCAAGGTCCTTCAGCCGGGCAGACAGATCAATGAAGTGCGCAGAGTCCGTCCACGTTATGTTAACTCGCCAGGGCACCGGGTTGTTCCTCAAATCCGAGAAAGTGCACGGCTTTGTGACGCCGTTAGTTACCAGGGTTCCGCCTTGTAACATCACTGTGACATAAAGCATCGTTGAAACGGTTCTCGTGAAAGAAAAGTTCACATACCCAAGTGTTATTATGTAAAACAAGGTACAATAATCCGGGGGTGGCATGCAAGGGGAAGTCTACACCTTGAGTCGGCTACGGGTTGCACGGTGACATCCTCGCTCTTTAAAGATCTGCATGTTTGTGGAGTACTGAAAAAAATGAACGCGTATAGGGAAATAACTGCAAGAGAATTCAGGCAATTGGTCCTCGACTGGCAAGCTGTCTGCAGTAATCTGATTACAAGGAAATGAGAAGAGTAAAAAAAAACCCAAAAAGTATACGAATAAAAAGACGTCAACAGAGAGACAATAGGTTAAAGAGGCAAAGTATAGGCGTAGGGGAATTGGAGCTGTCACAGCATGAATTGTAATTCCTTGATCAACTGCAGAAAATGCATGCATTGAGTAGGGATGAACTGTATGCGAACTAAATGCCTCATGGCACTCGCAAAGGCTTAGACTAACAGGAGGTTATATTACAGTGGTACGGAAGTCGACCAAATCTCAAAATATCCCAGGATGTAAGCATTGATTTCGTTATGCAGAACTTCCACTCTTATTTTTTTATGTGATTGAGGGATCACAAAAGGTCAAGGGATCCCCTGTCCACTGGATGTCAATCATTCATCAGTCGTAGACCCTTGAAGCCACCTGCATAAATGACAGTTCCTAGACTAGACACGACGCTCGCCCGGGCTTGAACAATGGATTCTGATGGGGACAAGACCTCATCGATTTCCATCTATCA
The DNA here is from genome assembly GCF_054643075.1 of Acanthaster planci. NCBI lineage: Eukaryota > Metazoa > Echinodermata > Asteroidea > Valvatida > Acanthasteridae > Acanthaster > Acanthaster planci. The sequence continues at coordinate 30,997,876 of NC_141778.1, read as the reverse complement.
AACGGCCGTCGACTGCTCACAAAAATCAATGCTTAAAAGCAACTCCGACAGGGAAGATGTCTTCGGACAGACTCGGCGTCCAAGGAAACATAAACAACTACCTATTTCAGTTTTTTTCCAAACCAAAAACAAATATTAATTTTGAAATTAGTTTTGCATTCATTAAAAAATGACAAACAAATAAAAAACCTTTCCGCTATCGAATTAAGTCCTTCAAAAATGAGAGTAGCACGCCACACGTGATCACCGAATACTGTAAAACACTGTCTTAAACAATTCCAACGGTAAAATGCTTTTGTTCGAAGTAAAAGTTCAAAAAAGTTGAAAAAAAAGTTTCAAAAAAGGGGACGCCTTGAATAAAAAAAGAAATGTCAAAATTTGTTTGTAAAATGCTCTTATAAGAAAAGAATACGATGCTGTACAACAATTGTTTCGTGAAAAATAGAAGTCCTAAAACGGACACGAAAAACAAAAACGACGCCCCCCCCAAAAAAAAACAGTGTCACGACAACAACTCACAACCGTGCCGTGTCCATTCAGGGCCACCATTCCAGTTTCAATTTCCCTGGTTCGTCATTTATCACTGACAAACAACAATCAGACATGTAATAAGAAGCTGTATTTCACATTCCATGCGGTTCTGCCTGATAAAAAACCCTGACGAATAGAAGTTGCTTGCACACTGGACCAATGGTGAGATTCAGTCTCAATGACCACCCGGAAATAATGTGAGCGACATAGTCAAAATAATTAATATCACTGGAAAGGTTAACTAGAAAAACCTGCTTGAGATGACTGGCAAAATGAGTTTGCGTAAAAGTGACGGGAAAAGACATACAACAGCAGCAACGGATGCTCACCAAGGGAGGGTTGAATTATTCCCTGGATGTCAGGCAGTGCCGGAGGGTGCAATTATGATTGAGGGCCGAGACAGAAGAATATCTCAATATTGTCATTCACGATCATACTTTTGATATACGCCGATGTCCAGTCTATGATTGTGACACCAATTCTGTGCGAGATTGGGGGACGGGGCGGGGTGAAGCTGCAGAGTGATGAGGGGGGGCACCTTAATAAGGAAAAATCGGGTAATCTGGTGCAGGAGCAGATAAGTTCGTATCCGAAGGTGATGCTGAAGCGTACCATTCGGGCGGTAAATGCGATCGCCAATCCTTAGCCTGTTTGGTTTGAGCAAGTTCGAGCGCGAACCTACGGTCGCCTATAGGCCGATGATTGCTGGACTACTACAGCATACAATCAGGATTCTGCCTGGGGCCGGCCATGGGGAGGCCTGTAGTTTTCAAGAGTTTAATTTCGGCTCACAGGGGACCAGGGACATGAAAATAACTGCTCATATTAACACGTAGCGACCACCAGAGCAGCTAGAAGTGAAACCAATGGAAAATGTAGCCGGTATCAGAAGGAGACAGGGAGTTTCTTCGTCACTGGTTAGATCAGAGTGGCAGTATGCCTACATTACGAGTGCGAAACGGCAACTCACACGGAGAAAAGACTATAGTGATCGAACCACATTCCATTCGAAACATGAATTCTCATAACTCAAAATTCCCATTTAGAAAAAGTCAGAATTAAGGGCGGAATAAACTTCACGTATGACACAAATCGTTGTCAGTTGGTCATATACGTCTGATTGTTTAATTAACGGGGCGAACTTAAAATCGACTTTGGGACATCAGCCGCATGATGAGGAAATTGAAGGCTTGGATTTATAGCGTACTTGTTCAATTTTTACAGTTAGAATCGGTGAAAATATTTCCCCCTTTTCCACTGCCCATCAGCTGAACTTTGGCATAAACCAGGAAGTACCAGGTAGAGTAACCATAGAGAGGAGACACTGCCCTTAACTGTGACTAGGAGGGACCATCGCCGCGGGACACTGAAGAGATTCTGTCTACATTCACACTGCGAGCACAGTGTGGGTTCGAAAGATGCGCCGAAAGATGTGCTGTTGCGAATAGCATAAGGCGACACTTCCATGAGTGAAATATTAAAATGAACACGCAAATCAATATCATCATTAAGTTCGACAAAACACGGCCACCAACGGCAATGCACGCAGCACATTTTTAGTAAGGTCGCAATAAAAGACATTGCAACTGATTTTCAGTTCAGTAGGATTCATAGCTGACACTATTTTACAAACACAGCATGGTGTCTGTATATTAAAGCCCCCTTCACGGCATGAATTTGCATCAACTACATGAAAACCTAGCGACCTGACCCGACTGAGGGCACTGTTACTGTCACGTCACCGAAGCTTGCACTGCTCAATACGGGCGATTCACAACGCGCGAAATTTGTTGACCATTTCCAAACGCGCTTTCACGCACTGTGATTGGCCAGCGCGTTGCAAACTCTTGGAGGTGCACTTTTGTGAAACGCACATATTTAGTTCTGTGCATATTATAAATTGAAATTCATTAGTTCATAATAGGCGAATTTGTAACGCAATGTTAAGACGAGTTTTCACTGACACAGTATACACCTTTGCGATTGAACCTAAATTTGATGCTGTTGGCATAACCCGCTAATGTACACATCAAATTGAAGTACAAGAATGAATTATTGCTCCCAGAGTCCAAACGCGTAAGAGGAGACACCCTAAATTTACCGTGGGCGCGTTTGGGGACAATATGAAACGCGAACATTCTCAGCGTATAAAGTGATTGATGTCGAGTAGAGAGACCCCTTTCATGAACATAAACAAAATCTTGACGCCCGTACGAGAGGTGATTGGGATATCCATTATTTTGTCCCAAACGGAATAGGAGGCTTCTCATTTAAAGAACAAAATTTTCAAGAGTTTGAACAATACTGGGCAAGTTTTTTCTGTATGAATCGAACGCTAATCATGAAGATGTGAAGAAACACCCGTTTCCAAGAGCAAGTTTTACTTAAAATGGTATATAATTATTGTAATATTTTTACCAACAACGATTTTTGAAAATCATATTGCCTATTTCGCCTTTTTGGTGTACCGAAACCAAAACTATACTCGCAACACGACGCAAACTTCATGCCGTGTTTATTTTATATTGTAGAAAAGACAGATGTTCTTCGACCCAGTAAACTTATTTAATCTGTCATATTAAGTGAAAACAAAATTGCACGGCATAGTAAATGACAAGGATCGTTCAGAAAAAAATCAGCTGAACACATCAGTTTGCTGGAAACACGAACAAAGAACAACATGAAATTACACTGACGTCAATGAGATTTATAAGGATTATGTTTCGCATACTTTGAATCGCATTAAAGCTGTCAGTTTTAACACGATAACTGGCACGCGGGAATAGGTACAGTGTTTATTTACCAATTTTATCACATCTCAGGACAAATAAAGAAGACAAGAATGACTAACTGGATGATGTGCCCGCTGTTTCCAGTTCTATCGAATTATCAGATAAGAGACTTCGCTGAAATACACACTGTACTTGCTGGTCACAGACGGACCGCTCGAAACGCACGGAGCATTTTTACCAAATATGCATGTGTCAAACAGGAGGACTCCCAGCGGTTGCTATGATGCAGGCGTGAGTCATCAGTGACGACGGACTCTGCGGTAGCCCCACCCAAAGATATGAAACAGATTTGGATATTCATTTTCGGGGCGTGTCTAGCGCGGGCAGACGCGCTGCATGCTGCGAGTGAGGCTTATTTCAAGGGAGCCGATTAAATATTATCACTAAGGAGGCGGGCAGCTATTTCGGCCAGCTAAGAAAAAGTATTCGGTTGTTGGAAGTCAGATTGTTCAATTTAAGGAGTAATTTCATTTGTTCACGCAATAATAAAGAGCAGTGCTAAGTATAGAGATTTCCCTGCATAACACTAGGCATTGAAGTCTTTTTCAACCCGAGTCTCAATCCCCGAACATCAATGTAACCCCCCCAGGCGTTGTAGAGTCAATTCCAGAAAAGCTCAAAATCATCATGTGTATAAATCCGAATATGGAATATGTCATCGGTCTCCATTAGATTCTGCTCTTAAATTTGTCATGAGGGTACAAAAGTAGAGGCAAATCGTTGCTTTTTCCGAGGAACTACTCTCGGTATATATTTTTTAATCGCCCAATTTATCTTCGCAGATTCCAGATCTTTCAAACTATCAAAAGGAAAAAATTATCATGTTGCAAACGAGCGTTTTGTGATGTTTGGGTAAAGACTTGAAACAGGCCTACGCGTGTTCTTTCCGAACCCCTCAGTTCACGGACACGGCAGTCGACATGTCACCTCGTTCCCCTCACGCACTTAAATCTTGACATCTTATGTACGATTCACACACACACACACAAAAGAGCAAAGCAAAGCTTTCAAATGCTGGCGGGGAGTTAAAAAGGGCCTTCTCTCATTTATACGCAGAAACAAGAGCACATTCCAATGACGGTTTTGAGTTTTCCTGAGATCTGCCATCTTAACGTGCGTAGTGCACTGTGATTGTACCCGCGCATTTTCTTGTCCGCTGGCTTGCTTGAAAACTAACTGATTAAAATTCAAAAGTCTCTCCTCTGTTTTCCTACAATGATTGGGTGCTTGGCAAACCGTGGATTCGGTCAACACATGGAATCCTATTTATCATATAAATAAAAGGCATAATAAGTCATCAAACTGGAAAGAAAGGATTTCGTTTGAATGAATTACTGATACGAATTACTATGCGTTGAAGTCTGTGAAATTTGTGCTCCCCCCAAAAAATAAAAACTTTTCTGAAAATCGGCTTGGAGCGTTAGGAGGGACCTTTTGTTACTTTTCTTACGATGGGAAAACTTTGGGGGGAGGGGTAGGAAAATAGACCATAAGTGGCAGTATGGAGCGTTGCTGACAGGAGGCCTGGATGATAATGGACGCTTGGTGGCAGTCCCCTCGGTCTAATAAACCTGACGTGAAGGCGTTCTGAATGCATACTGGATCAATGTAGTCCGGACTTCTTCATCGGGTTGCGACTCCCCCTCCCCATCAGCCAAAGTATCCAAGATACAATCCTTGCTGAGAAAAACAGGTCTCCCGTGGGGAAGTTTGTTACAAGTTTTTCCCAGTCCTCATGTGTTGCTGAAAACAACATAGGTCTACTCTGTTTCGGAAACCAGCCCATCCGAAGGAGCAGTCACGTGTACGGTACACGTGAATCGACTGACGTGTTCGCTCATTGGAAATGATATATAATTTACTTTTCATTCGTTCACGGTTGTCTGGCAAAATATTATTGAATGATGGCAGTCTTCTGAGCTCTGTTGAACCACAACCTTGCGCAGAGCGAGGGAGTCAAGCACCTTCAAGTTGCTGTTTAATTGGAGCGATTTGCTGAAGTGAAGGTCCAAACTGGCGATTCTATTTTTTCCCGACAGGAAAGTGTAGGACCTTTGGCACTCCCTTTTTCATCCTCGTTCTTCGGATGAAACAATACCATGTTTCTTATCCACCATTCTCGCGATCCGTCTTTCGCTTTTCGTGAAGAAATCATACCAAGCAGCACCTGTACGAGAGAGGAAAGCCATCACTGGGGTGGTACTTCGCTCCTCCAAGTTCAAGAACGCACACGTGAGTGTGGTGGTAACTTTGTAAAGGCATCTCTTAGTCTGGGAGACCTCGTTCCCATAGGTAGGATGTAGTTCGGCTTTTACCATCATGCGTTGCGCAAAAGTGAAGGAATGTCCACGCGGAAAATCCTTCTTTGACGTATTCGTACACGAAAGATAAATCTTACCATCTTACTGAAGCGTACCTTCAAGATACGTCGCACGAGTCTCTGTAGCCTATTGTACCATTTACGACCCTTCCACAAATCTGAATGCCTTAAGTCCATTTTCTCGGTCCTGTTGCCTTTGGAAACTTGTCCTCTAGTATCCGCCCCGAGCAGAAGCACCCCTCACCGTTTGAAAAGAGCCATGTTGGCGATGCGCAGTTACTACCAAAGGAGTCAGTTTCGCAAAGAAAAACGCGCCCTCTCTTGGTCCAGTTCGGGAGCCCATAGCTTACACCAAACTAGAATTAAACACTCCTGGCATATTTTAACTCGGAGGGGGGCAACTGTCGTTTTGTTGATTGTGCAACCTATTACCCCAGTCGGGGGGGGGCATTCCAGATTGTGTAACATGTCGCATCATTACAAAACACCGTGACACAATTTGGAAATTAAAACTGTTTTGTGCTATAGACCTCTATACCAGAAGTTACAGTGAAAGTTGCAAGGCCCCTGTCATGGACTTTACGTAATGCTAAGCAAAATTCCCAAACTTTAATTCGTAACTGAACCAGAATAAGCGATGATAACTGAATGAAAATTATGGAGAGGACACTGTGTTTATCAACGCAAAGACCTACGATTCAAAGATTGTAGACGCACAGATGACCATACAGTAAGGACACTGTAATAACACTCAATAAAGCGTGTTGCTATATATAAGTAAAAGAAAACATTCATGACTCGGCTACATATAATCAAAAATAACACTACAACCCTATAATTCCAACGTGACGGGTCACCAAGACGCTTGAAAAGGAACAAAGATTTAGCAGACATAACTTGAAACGTCTGGCCTTGTTGTGTGAAGACACACACCAACATAACTACCCGTAATTGGGCATTTTCACCGTTGTTATATAATCGTAGCTTGTTAATCAGGGTGGCGTCTCAGAAAGTAATAAATTGTATAACACACTCGTGACATTTCAGACCAGAACGTAATGGATTCCTTACAAAAGAGCACACATACCAACCCGTTTGGACGAAACCGTTTGCTTTTATGTAAGTTGGTCTGTGTGACACATGACACAAGTGAATTCTGATGATTACTGTTGATGATAAGTCTTCACACTAATTGTGGAAACGATGTTATGGAACCCTGTTTGGTGCCCAGTGCTTGCATAAGTATCAACACTCTTTTCTTGTAAGGCATATCACTGGCAGAGAGACACGTTTTTATCAGCCTCCAATTATCCAGCTACATGCTACAACAAACTTGCTTCTCGTCCAGGTGGTAGACCGTCCAAAACTTTCCGTTAAATGATAATGTTGGCTGACGAATGGTCGCCATTGTAATGTTTGAAAGGCTAGCACATACTTTGCGCGAAAGCGAATTTGTGACGTCAGATCAAATATTCACGTTGCGAATTCGCAAAAGTTGAAAACATTTCAACTCGAGCGAAATGTTGCCGCAAAGTTGTCATGACTTCAAATTAGATTCGCTTTCACATTCGCCTGAAGTATGAACGAGCCTTTACTCTATAAGCCAGAGTGATTTCCATAGGCGTCGTGTTTGCGATACCAGATTGAAGCGATTTCTCGCAGCGACGAGTCTTAAAACACATAAATTGTCAGTGTGCGTGTGGCGCCTTCTGCTTCTTTGCAAGGACGTCTGCAAGGCGTAAAGCGCCAAGAACGATCGAGCGGGAAAATCAGCAAATATGAATTTACAGATCACTGTTTCTGATTTTGTCCGTAGCCAATTAGAATTCGGGGGCTTTTAACATTCCAGGGTGTGCTATTTAGATCGTGATTGAACATGAGAATGACCCTGAGAACGACTGGCACATCGTGTTTTAGCCTAAATTAAGTTTCAAGAATCCATCTCAAATCAACCATTGACTTCCTTTTACAAGAGCTATGTCCTCTGTAATCAGCCGAAGCATAAACGTTGGTTCAAGTGTATTTCATAAATTTGCAAGGTCCTTGGAGAAGGCCTGTTCTAATCTTTGCATTATGTTAACGCGGGAAGTTTATGCAATCGAGAACACTGATCAGGCGTCTACGCCAATGTCTCCATGCCAAGCCAGGTATACGTATATTCGTGCATTTTTAAGCTGTCCCTGGAGCTGTTTCCTCACCTGCCGTCTGCTTTGCATCTCCATCGCCCAATTCTCAGCAGCGGTTGCCCGGAACTCTCTTTTCCAAGAGCACGGGTTTCCGGGTGGTTGATCGATGCTTTCATCGCTATGATCGCCAAGGACACTTAATATATACCATAGCTATCTGTGACCCGAGGTGCGACCCTCATTTTTCTGTGAAGTGGGTCCAAGTGTCCCGGGGAGGGAAGTTCATCCCAACGTTTCAGGGAAATGGAGAACATGCATTTTTTTCATGAGAAATTCTTAAACAGAAAAAAGGGACGACTGAGAACCCATTGACAAGTATAATCCTGGCAGGGGAGTGCAGTGAGATTGATCACCGCCACTTAGCTCATCATTTTGGACTGGAATGTCACGTTTTCTCCGGGACAACGGATAAGGCTTATCAGCACGTGTAAGTATATCCTGACGTGGAGAGGGCGGCCATTTCGAAGTCTCTTGGTAGTCTCAGCATTTCGAAAAAACATCTTATAGTTTTAGTGGTTCGAATGCATAAATATGAGATTGTCCCGACGGAATTGCGACGTGTATCACGTGTAGGGGTCGGGCGAACACGTGGCGCACGCCCAGATAGTGTCGGATGCCATCGCGCGTATAAACCGGCCGTACGAAGAAAAGTCTTGGCTACGGCTAACAGTAACACACGCCTCTTTGGGAAATAGCATAGAGCCGCTATCGCCGATGACTTCCATAGACCTATGGGTTACTATGACAGATCAGCAGCCAACACCAACAGAAGAAGCTCACGCCGTGCCATGCCAGACTCGTTCACAGGGTCATTTCATGTTCAACTGCGATCTGAATAGCACATCCTTGAATGCAAAGACGCAAAAGGCGCCAAACATACCTGACAATAATGCTCAGGGCACACACTCCCAGTGTCTTGGATACGTCAAAACATATCAAAGTAGTCTAATAATGGGCTTTTACGGCTCGACTGTATGGGAAATCACTCCAGTCTGATACCGTAATATGCAACATGGCATCGGGAGAGCAACCATTCGGCAGCTAACCATGACTGGCCCAGATTTTTGGACGTTCAAACGATATAACACTTGGGCAAGAAGCCAAGACGCTAGGTTCTACTTGCAGACTGATAACAAATAATGTGTACAGCTACCAGTGACGTCCTTTACAAGAAAAGAGTATGGCGTACATGGTTGACATTTAATCCCGAAATAGCGATTTTATTACACACATTAATTTTATTTCAACATTGCCCTACAATGACACATAGGTGGTACATTGCTATATTTAAAGACAAGAATGCACGTAGGCCTATTTAGATTAAAAATGCACGTAAACAATTGAATTATTACACATTAAACAAATAATATTAACAGTTGAGCACAAAAACAGAGGGCAACATCTAGGTAAGTGGGTGAAGCTAAAAGCTTTTGTACCCTGACCTGGGACTGACAACGACAAGGACTATACAAACATTAGATATACAGGAATGAGACAAGACTTAACCGTGGCTGAACCCATCTATCTGATGGGTACATTGTGTGGCGTGGCATTACTATTTTACAAATATGCATTAAGTAGTGTCATTTTCAGTTTCTTGGTAAATGCAGGCAGAGTCGGCAATGATTTAAAAGCGTCATTCAGTTTGCTCCAACTTGAAATGCCACGATTAACTAGATTATACTGAATTGAGCATAGAGATGCTTTCTGGATGCACTTCGAGTATTACAGGAATGAACATTTAATGCTGAGGTAAAACATGCATTAAAACAAGATGGTAATGCATTATTCGTATATTTATACATAAATTTACATAAACAAAATTCGCACAAATCATTAAAACGTTGGATTTCTAGATTGATTTTGACGTCTAGGATTTCTAGACGTGCAAAGTTAACATTTAATCATGAAATAGAGATATCTCTATTTCTTTCCTATTAGAAATAGAGATGACCGATAGATATATCTGTCCATTAATTATCATTATATTTCGGGATAAAAGTCAGATTTGCAAGAGTGTTGATACTTATGCAAGCATTGGGCACCAAGCAGGGTTCCATAACATCGTTTCCACAATTAGTGTGAAGACATAGCCTCGCGTGTAATCATCATGGTTTCGTCCAAACGGGTTGGTATGTGTGCTCTTTTGTAACGACTTGATTACATTCTGATCTGAAATATCACGAGTGCCTTATACAATTACTTACCGAGACGACACCGTGGTCAACAGGCCACAGCTATAACAATGATATATATGCACATATACCTAGTTGCGGTAATACGGGGTTGCGCCTTCACAAATTAAAATAATACAAGATTCCGGCTGTTCACAGAAATCACAGAATATAATGTTAGAGTGAAATTGTCAAAGAATGTCACTCTTCCCTTTCACTTTTAAAGAACTTCAGCTTAAGAGTTAGAACAGCCAAGGAAACTGCATATGGTTGTGAAGCCCAAAAGATGCATCCCAAGAAACAGGGCCAGGCAGTTAAAGTGTTCGCACACAGCTGGATGACACCGACCCAAGCGTTGGACGTGCTCCAGTAACATTCCAGCCTGCTTGCAAGGTACTCGCGAAGAGACTCCGTGCAGCGCTTCGCGGAACTCTAGTGCGCTAACCCCCCCCCAGCAAGCCTTGGCGATGGAGGCTGCAAACATTAACTGAAGGGAGTTGAAGAATTCAGAACTAGCCTAAATCTTGAGTGTATTGAGTGTACTGAGAGCTGGGGGTAATGTTCGACAAACCGGGCACAGCCCCTATTACAATATTTCATCTCAAGCTTATCTGACCAAGGGGGAAAAGGAAGGGGAAAAGGGTAATCAAAGGTTGGTTTGGTTTAGTTTGGTTCATTTCATCCAACTAATTTTGCCTCTTTGGGAAACATCTAGGCCCCTGTTACCTTTTACTTCAAATAAAATGTGATCAGCATTTATTTTACAACTATCACGACTACTGTTAACCACCGAGGTCTGTAAATATGCAAGGAACTACAGGCATGAGTTAGAAGAGGCATGGTACCACGGCCAATCATCCAAACTTGTTGAAGTCATGCGGTGGATTATTGAACGCACAGTATTACGCAACTTTGTTGGTCAGATCATGGAGGAAGGAAAACAGACACGTGATGTGAGTAAATCTCCCCAACACCCGGTACGTTCACATAATCCGCCCTGAATTGGAGTGCACCTGCACAGGTGAAAGAAGGACAGATTGGTATGAAGTTTTCCAACCAGGTTCCAGTACGCGTTCGACACACACGCAAAAACCATATCATATTCCAGCATGAATTAGTTGCGCGTACTCGGCGTGCCCCGCGCCAAACGCACATAAACTTCCGTGCCTACGCGGTTACCAAAAGACCGTTATCGACTCCGTTAACATAACACACATGTGCGTTGCGTTCGGCCGTCAAAATCACTCTGGGAGCGATTTTGACGGACACGCAACGCTTGGCGGAAGTGTTGACGCGCATATGGAAAGGCGCCTTTATACGCCTTTAAAAGTCCTTCGTTTATAGAGGCTTCCATTTCCAAATGATATGAAAGATAACTTGCTCAGAATGCTTGGGGCTTATGATGTCCCTCGGTGGCTGTTCCAGGACGCTCAAAGTTCAAACCTATGCCTCATGCTCTGATAAGGTGGTATGTTTTATGTTAACGGTAATTTCGTCCCAACAGAAAACTGTATGTGGGATCTGTATACTACAGTGGATCCAATATTTACATTTAATATCCAATAACAAATGTTGACGGCTATACAAACTAAACAGTGGTTTCTCATTCTGTATGTGCCTGTCAATCAGTCAGTTCTGAGGGGAAAAACCCACTAGGCTATTTTCAGCCTAATGTACTTTCTAAGTACTTAAAAGCAACTCGTCAGTAATTCTAGATGTTTCATAATCTTTCTTTTTTTTTTTTTTTACTAATCATCATCGATGGTTACGAGGACACGTGCAGAGCCACGTGCCACTTTAGAGTAAAGAGAATGGCGTGCATCGGGTCTGCGGCGTCGTCGACATATCCGGAAGATTACTGGCTGTATGTATTTGCAATGAAATAAAATAGAAAATAAGAAAACACCGTATGGTGCAAGGGCCAGTAGTTCAGGTTTATCATTCTTGTTTCCTGTTTAATAATTTTATGTTTAACCAGAAAGTATGTTGATTGCAACCTTGGGATTCGGGGGGGGGGCCCGCTGGGGCCATGCCCCCTTCCAAAAAGGAGTCAATTAAAAAAAAAGCGAGAAAAAGGCGATTTTTGTCTATTTCATTTTGAATTTAAACTCCTATAAGCAAGGCCATAAAGGTTATGTAAAAAATTCAAAATTTTGTGGCCCCCACAAAAAAAAACAAGTTTGCCCCTCCCTCCCCCCGAATATTCAGTTCTTGGTCCATCCTACAATTGATTGCGAGGATTAAACGTTTGAAACAAAATCAACGTCCTTGCTGCCTCAGTGACCAGTGCCTTGCATTAAAAATGCAATATTTTGGGGGAGCCAACACCGCATTTGACGGCACCCTTCAATGTAAAAAATTAAAAATTAATTTTTTTAAAATGCATATCCCCAAATCGTGAAGTCCTCAAAAGAAATGAAGCAGGAATGGACACTGGCTTCGACAGTCGCGACACATGTATTTTGAGACTTAATCTTACCCAAGTAAAGAATGCACTCAAGAAGGAAACCTTCCCCGAGTACCGCAACCAATCTTATGATAGAACGAAACTTTAATAGCTTGCGAAAGTGGCTATAATCTGGCGCCAAAAGTGACAACGTCAGCATGGTCCATACTTATGCCTTTTCGGGTGCATGCAAGATAAACAAGTGCACACAAAGAGTCAGGCCCATAGAGTGCATTTTGCCAGACGTGTGTGACTGGTGCTGAGGCTAGCGCTGATTACAGCGTATTTTAAGCCATACTGTTATAGAGACAACTTTTGACGTATGTAGTATTAAAATCGGTACCGGTACAAGGACGATGCAGAACTATTGACGTACATGGGTAATAATACTCGGCACAAGTACGATGTAGACCATAGTAGTGCTATACATTGCAGTAACGACTATTCTATATGTCGTTCCCATATACACGTGCTATTATTTTTTCAACAGATCCAATAATAACCTAATCTACCTTATTTTCTGTACTTTCCTATTTTTTTTCATAGGCTTGCTCCATGTTGGTCCAGCGAAGGAACAGTCATTTGTCATACAGGGTGGGCTGTGAGCGGTCCATCTCCGCTGTCGTGCAGCTGATGGATGAACAAGAATTGTCGGGAGTGGACAGGTCCCTGTCCCTATTTTGCAGGGACCGGTAACTAGCTGGCTTCTGGGGTCCGTGGTTGGTTTAGCTCTGCGCATGCGCAATTGATTTTTCTATTTATAGAGATGATGTTTACATACAACCTTTCGTGCGCGTGACAGCCAAACACAATGGCTCTCTCGAAAACTTTAGAAAAGTTTATCCCCCTGTAATTATAGAAGCGATTACCTCCTAAAAACAGGTTACGTCTGAGAGTTGTTACATGCGGATATGACTCAGAAAAGAGAGCGCTAATCCGTTTTAGAAAGTCTTCCAAAGTTTGGCCACTTGACAGTGTTGCATTGTGGGAATTGTTATATGCTAATTTCCTCATTAACATAAAACCGGCAGGATTCCTCCTGCATCATTGCCCACTAGCGGTCCCTGCGTTCAGCAGACTAGTGTGTAAGACAGCGACAACGTACGGGGACGGGAACCAGTCTATGTTGAGACTAATGCAGCGTTTTGAAATGATACAATCGAAGACCGAAAGCAACTCGGTGCTGTGGTAAGCAACAGCGGCGGCATGCAGTGTGAGTGGAGCTGTTCTATCCAGGGGACTGGGGGAATGGGAGATGAGGTAAATCAAACATTGGCCCGCCGGTAGAAATTCCAAAAACTGGGGGAGGGTTGCTGGACACCACATGACACTAGCAGGCGCTGTTAATATACAGGTGTACGTTTTATGCATACGACTTACAACCCTTTAAACCTCCATCAAAATCGCGCATTTAAAAGCTTTTGTAGGTTCTCCTCCTTGTTTTCAGTACTATTGAATTTGCGTGTTTTGCCTGTTTGGAAATTTGAAAACTCCTCAAATCAGGCAGTCTTTCTCACCAGCTATAAAGGTGCACAGGCGATGATCAAATAGCCCATCCCCCGGTCAAAAGTGTGTGTTGGGGAGTGGTATATACCCACATTGATGCCCCTTTGCGGCAAAGCCTCACCGTCTCTGGCAATAAACTTGTAGTTTTGGTACGCCCCGTTCCATAGAATAGTCTCCCCATCAAACGAGCCTCTTGCCTCAAATTGTCAGCACATCATCCATATTGCAGTACTTGTACCAGAATTAATCAAAGCCGTAAGAAATTCATACTAGGCCTTACTACATTTTACAGATTTAGAATTGATTTCAAAATAACACGCTGATTTCTGTTGCTATTCGCTTGTTGTGGCTATTTTAAAACCATAAATGAATTTCTTGGTTTGCCTCGCATGAAGCGGTACGAGTTCTTAGAATAAACAGGTGAAAGGAACGTTGAAATCAATGGATCGTAAACAGTTCATATTTTCCTTGCTTCTCTTGATGAGCGAACGTTATTTTGGCAAACAATTCCAGAAAATTTCATCAACCTTATTGACTGTACTTGATAAAAACTGCTATTGCCAGCTTCATTTTCCACAAAGCTCGTGCAATCGAGCAGAATTATGACGAACAATGTCAAGCAGGCTCGTCGGCAACAACACTTCCACCAGAGCGATTTCCAGAAAAAAAAATGCATCCACAGGCCTGTACATGGATTTGGCGCATATTGCTTTCGTGGAATTAAAACAGAGCCTTACGAGGAACCATGGGACTATTATAGAGCTCGTCAATTGCAGTGTTGAATCCGCGCCCCTATCGCACTCGGCTATCTGCACTTAGCGAAGTCAATTTAGGCAAGAACACACGGAGATAAAATGCCCTCCAAAATGTCAGTCTAAACATTAGTCACCCGAGGATTATTTCCCTCGCTCTTGCCGTCTGTTGCCGGAGAAAATGGGCTTGCACTTCAGGTTAATTAATTTGGAAGGAGCGTGTATTCGCGGAAATCCAGGGTGACGGCGGAATAGCAGTTAAAACTGGAAAAAAGAGATGTAGATCTACGAGAGCACTCAACCACGACAGAGCCAATATTGACGCACGCTTTACAACCAACTGCTTTTCAAACTGTCGTCTGTAGTCATGGGTGGGGGGGGTGTGAAAACGACGAAATAAGACTGGGGCATACACCGTAAGAAGGCAATATGAAACCACACGCCATCCTCAATACGAGTCATTTATGCTATGACTCAACCACGAGTCTACAACGAGTGCAATTTGGAGAAAAAGCATCAGTTTCGGCAACTAGAAATGCAATATTTGTATTTATACCCCCAGGTTTTGACCAATCAGTGGGCGTCTGCAGCTAGCGCTATAGAGTCAAGATGAATTGTCGACCAATCAAGAGACAGGGCTCTGCACATTGGCGTCGCCATGATTTTTTCCCGGGGGGGGGACCATTGTTTCCCCATTGGATGGGGAATTTCCTGAGGGCAAGCTAGGTCTAGTGGCGAAATGAAAGAAGACATGAAGGGGTAAGGCGATACCTTTAAAGCAAATCCGTGACCTTTATCCCATTTCCTCTCTTATTTCTATTTGCTTCCTTTTCCCCAACTTTGTTTAATGTTTCCCCATTTTTTCAAGGAGGTGGGAGGTGACCTCTTGCCCTCCCCTCGCGACGCCCATGGCTGTGCTACTCCGAGTACACGGCCGGCGCGTGTTGGCTGCGTGTTCTCTCCCACACGTTCGTCTGACATGTACGGGCCCGTACAAACAATTCGACGAACGATCCATATACCAAAGTCCCAGGAATACAGAATATTGATGAACCTACAAAACGGGCTAGACATGCCATCAAGGGGCCGAATCCCAGCACGTAGTCTACGAGTCAAACAGTTTTAATAGTAATCTTTCCCCTTATTCGTCCAAACGTAATTTCCAACGCTAGATATTGGTTCATCTTTCGGAGAAATCCAGACCAGCTCCGAAGCCTGTAATTACACTAACTACCATTCTGGGAACGTATGTGTACTTGCAATAATGAATACGTATACCATGTACACGTCTTGGTGACATGCTGCGGTAAAACCTCAAATTACTCCATTTATTGCCTTCATTTCATGCATCATAGGAACAAGAAGGGAGCCGACTGACTAGGTACATGTATAGTCCTGGAGTGAGATCAACTATTCCAGGGACCGTGGATTCGTCTGAAGAGGTTTGGGAAAACAAGAACGATGTCCATTGGTCCTAAGTGCATTGGTGAAGAAAAAGTGAGCTTATCAAGCTCTGCGGGATGGAGTCCTAGAAGTCCTAAATGGCCGTGAATGTCCATTTGGACGAAATGGTTGTTACTTTTTACCAGGGAAAAGGAATTCTGAACTATACTCCTCTGAGAGAAACGACAGAGAGAATTAGACAGATATTTTATGTTAGTGAAATCGTGGCCAGTGTTTTGGAAATTCACCATTATTACGTGTTGGATTCCTCAATCATCAAGAATCCCATTTACAGGAGGGGGAAACTGTCAAACGTTGTACGAAAACCTTCGAGTAGTTACCAACTGAAGATTCGACAGGATGCAAGTCCTCAACTGCTCTGCAGAATCGACTTCAAAAATATTGCTGAATTGCGGTCCAAGGACTATGATACGGATGGCTTCATGCCAAGTGAACTATCGCCACACCAGAACAGGGTTTCCCAAGTGGAC